>NW_015166440.1:494557-501147 GCF_001447785.1 Gekko japonicus | reverse complement strand
GACACTTCTAGCATTTTTATAGAAACACCTATAATTTCCAATACATGTTAAGCCTGCAACCTTCCTTTTGCTCTCTCGAGACCTTGTCAGGCAGTCCATATCACTAGCCATAGTCTCAGTGGACAATTCCAATCCACCTTCCTGTAGAAAAGCAACAGCTACCTCCTCATCTCTCCGAGATGAGTCATCCCGAACCAGAGACTTTTCATCTCCTGTCAGCTTACCCCCAATATTCAGTTTAAAAACTGCTCTGCCACCTTTTCAATGTTAAGCACCAGCAGCCTGGTTCCTTCTCGGGACAAGTGGAGTCCGTCTCTCTTGTACAACTCCCTTTTGTTCCAAAAAGCATCCCTGTGCTTGTTAAGCACCAGCAGCCTGGTTCCTTCTCGGGACAAGTGGAGTCCATCTCTCTTGTACAACTCCCTCTTGTTCCAAAAAGCATCCCTGTGCCTAGCAAACTTGAACCCTTACCCCCCTACGCCATCGTCTCACCCATGCATTGAGACTCCTGATCTGTGCCTGTCTCTCCGGCCCTGCGCATGGTAGCACTTCTGAGAAGGCTAACCAGCATAAATCTTTTGCACCCAATAGACCCTCATGACTTGGGATTTTACATATATGTGCTCTGCAGTCTCATCATATCATGTCATCTCCATTCTGCTTTTACTCTCACTGTGACATTATTATAATTACATTGTTGAATTTTGTAGAAAATGGGTTTCTTTGCTATTGGGAGGCAACAGACCTCCTAGTATTTATGGATTTTGCCATTCAGGGTAATCCTCAAGAAGGATCCAACACAAATGGTGAGAGTCTGCTGCAAACCTTTCATTATCCATGTATAGCATCATCATCTATTTACTAAGACTAATGTTAGCCAAATTTGAGGATACTTAAATCTGGTGACTGGAGCTGTGAATGGGCAAGACAGACCCTTCTACAAAGCTAGAAACATCTCCAGGTTTGTGGGGTTTTTTAAACAACAACCACAACAACAAAAAATAAAAGAAGCAACCATAGCTTTAAGTAACAGATTCCCAAAGTGGCTGTTGCTAGGTGACCACAGTATTCCAGGCTGGGTTTCTCTGAGTAAAAAGACAGGAGGAGGGGGTCAGGGTCCTTTCCAGTCATATTTTGGTCTTTGAGGAAAGACTCGTTGGGGCCAGGCCTGACAACAACCACTGGGTGATTTCATACCACCCAACTTGCATGACTCAACTAGGCCTGGTTGCTTGTTACTCTTCAATAGCAGTCACTCTACGAAAGCCAGTGTTGTGTAGCATTTAGCGCTTCAGAGTAGGGTCTGGGAGGCCCAGGTTCAAATTACCATCTTGCTGCGGAAGCTCGGTGATCTGGGACCAGTCACATACTTTCAGCTACATTCAGGAAAAAAATAGGAGAGGAGAACAGTGTAAGCTGCTTTGTTCCCCACTGTGGATAAAGGTGGGGTATAAATGAAGTAAATAAATAAGAAATATAGCTGAAGATGGGAGACATATCAAAAGTAGGTTGGTGAATGACTGAGAAGGCAAGAATGAGGCAGGGGAAGGGGAAAAGATATGGGGGTTGACAGTAGGATGGAAAGAGAAAATATTGTGTGGAGGGGTATACAGGGGAAAGTGAGGTTCCCCCCCAACAAGTCTTTGAGGGTTCCCTACCATGTAAGTGGGCCTGGCCCAGTGGCCAGCACTACACAACTGGGCCATAGTTTCCTAGGTAGAGGTTGCTTGTGGGGGGAAAGGGAAACCTGAAGACAAACGGACAGATAAGTGCAAGTTGACTGTTGGATAGGAAGGGGAGAAGGAAGCAGGAAAAAGGGCAGAGGCTATGGGGGCTTTCAGGAAAGGGAAAGAGGAAATCGTGGGTGAAGGATAAATGTGATGCCTTCTGTAAGTCCTTGCAGGTCCCCCCTTGCAACATCATGTCTTTATTAGTACATTGTTGGTTATTTAAATCCACCAGGCATTTTTCACCAAATTCCACATAATTGCTTGCAACCATCTTCAGCACTGCACAATATATACTCAGTAATGACACGAACAGGCAGACTTTTATCTCTTCTACTCATAGGATTTACTATTACCAAAAATGCAAAGACTTATTTGTCTTACCAGCTTCAAGATCTTCTGCTGCAAGGATATCAGAAAAAGATTTGGAAAGAAAATAGGAGAGGAAGATTGAGTCACTTGTACACCTGCTATTTATGCTTCTACTGTACCACACCCTCTGAGGGGGAAAAACCCTCCAAGCTCCTAGTGCAGAGAAAACTTCATGTTTCACTGAAGGGAAGACATGATTTTGTACTATAAATACTACAGAAGAAATATGAATAGGGGAACTTCAAGTCCTTTGGCTTCCCTCCCCTGGCTACTGGAACATGGGCATATCTCAGGATTGCTCTGTAATTTTTTGTATGTGCTGGTAAAAGGGAAGCAGAATGATTTATAGTTCTTAAATGTATTTTAATGACTGCGAGATGGGAATTATTATATGAGATGGAAATTATTTTTTTCTGACTCCTCGTTTCAGAAGCCATTCAGACTCTGTCATCTGAATTTATACTGGATTTGTGGGAAAGTCCTTTAAGCATTGGGTAAGAGCTTAAGAAAACATGTGATTAAAACAGTATTAGTGTTTATGTTCAATGAACAAGCACTTATCTCCTGCCAAATATAAAGAACAGGAGGGCTCAGTATTGGATTCCAAAGACTAGAAAAAGATAAACACAAGGAATATTGTTGAATATTTAAAACACATGCATACCTCACCATTACCAAAACAAGATAAAATCAGCCACATTGAACAGCTGCAGGGGGAAAGGCAATTCAAGGATTTATACATGCTGAGCTCAAGTATTATCATCAAAAAGGGGGAAAATACTGTAAGTATTAAGAGTTAAACATGACATCTAAATACTCATCTTTGGGTAAGGGACAATCACATGAGTAAATAAATATTACAAATCAGAAAAATTAACACATGTTCAGTCTTAAGGGCATAACTTGTCCTTGATGTGCAAATGGAACATGAAGTTTCATAGACTTTCAAGATGATAATAGAGATAATAGACATAATATGTAGAATCATTAGTTTAAATGGCAGATCTTGGGAAAACACAACCAGCAAGCAAATTTGCTAATTAATGACAGTAATAATAGAAGAAGAAAAGGGGGGGGGGAATGTCAGGTGATAGATGTCTGGTTTATTATACAAAATCCCTATGCGTTTTGCCATGCAGGCTTCGTTGGGGTAATCAAAACATTCATCTGGTTCTGAAACTGTCCACAATTAAATTCCAGCACAATGTGAATGTTCTGATTCCCCCTGATGTACCCTGCATGGCAAAACGCGTAGGGACTTTTTATAATAAATCAGTCATCTATCACCTGGCATTTTTTCCTTTTCCTGGCATATTTCTGGGTGCAGCTCATTTGTTCTTTATCCAATAATAATAGTAAAAACTGTTAATGACATTTCTTGAATTTTGGTTGTTAAGTAGAAATAGTCTTTTCCAGTATTAAGAAAATTGTTGTTTTCTATAATTTAATAAAGGTAGAAACATTGAGTTAATTATATTTTTAAGTATATATATGAGCATATGAAGCTGCCTTCAGTGCTGGCCCAGAATTTGGGCCACTGTAAGCTTTGGGCCACACAGCGAGAGGACACCTCTGGCCAGTTTGGCGTAGTGGTTAAGTGCACAGAATCTAATCTGGGAAAACCAGGTTTGATTCCCCACTCCTCCACTTGCACCTGGCTGGATGACATTGGGCAAGCCATAGTTCTGATAAGAGCTGTTCTTGAAAAAGAGCCGTTTGTGTCAAGAGCTCTCTCAGCCTCACCTACCTCACAGGCGATGCACCCTCTAAGCTGTGTAGTCTTGGCAAAAATTCTACTTTGTGAGCTACTGGCATTAAAGTTGTGAGCAGGTAATTTGGTGACTGCATAAATTAGTTGGCTCTGGAGCCCTCCTTCCTGAGCGAAGATAAAAATGGGTGAGCTGGAGGCTAAAAAACTGTGAGCTAGCTCACACTAACTCAGCTTAGAGGGAACACTGCTCACAGGTTGTCTGTCGTGGGGAGGGGAAGGGAAAGGAGTTTGTAAACCGCTCTGAGACACCTTTCACTAGTGAAGGGCGGGGTACAAATCCAATCTCCTCCTCTTCCTCCTCCTCTTCTCACACTCTCACGAGGAATGTGCAAAGAAAAAAATGCAGTATTTTTTGGATTTGGGGTTTTTAGACCCTTAAAATTGGTATTGCCTTGAAAACCCAAATTCCAATATTGGTACTGTATTGGAATTCAGGTAAAGTTCAGGAATCCAAATTTTTCAGTTCCATTATACCCTATGGGGCCATTATAGTCAATGGAAAATCTCCTAGGGTATATTCAGTGGGATGGAGGGGAGGGGTTTGAGGTAGAGGCACCAAATTTGCAGTGTAGCTGCTGGAGCCTCTCCGCAAAAGAACCCCCAAGTTTTAAAATGTTTGGACCAGGGGGTCCAATTCTATGGGCACCCAAAGAGGTGCCCAAAAGAAATTTTAAAAAACAAGAATCCAATTTAAGTTGGTGGGAAAGAGAACAGATAGAATCAAGATATACTAAGGACAAATTAATAAGATTTATTCAAAAATAATAGAAATAGATAAGATAATGCTATATATTGCAGAGAAATTAATTAAGAAATTATATTTAATATTGTTGGAAAATAAAACAAAAGATGAAATAGTTAAGAATTTTATGGTTAAATAGGCACAAAATTTAGGTCATAATATTGATTTAGATCAATAGTTACAGGTATGAAAAAGAAATGTAAAAATTACCAAAGCAATTTCATATAAAGAAAATATCTACAAAATGTTTTATAGATGGTATATGACTCCAGATAAATTAGCAAATTTTTATCCTGATTTACTAAATGATTGTTGGAAATGTCAAAAGAATGTTGGTTCATTTTTTCATATGTGGTGGACTTGTGACAGAGTTAAAAAATTGTGGGCGTGGATTCATGAAATGTTACAAAATGTTTTTGAATGTACCATACCTGTTACACCTGAATTGTTGTTGTTTTTAATATAAAGCCAGAGAACTGTAAAAAAAAACCCAGGATTTTTATCTTATCATACATATAGTAACTACTGCAAGAATATTATATGCCAAATAGTGGAGAAAGAAGTGCCTTCAAAAGAAGAAACGATAAACAAAATGCTTGAAACTGCTAAGATGGATACTTTTATTCTTAGAGGACGAGATGAGGAAGTTTTGAAAATACATGGGCAAGATTTTACAAGTGGTTGGAAGATTATAATAAATAAACAACATCGACATAAAAACGGTCCATTATTAAGGAAATAATTAGTAGGCACGTAGATGAACAAAACCGATTGAGGCAGACTCAGCATGGGTTCTGTAAGGGAAGATCTTGTCTCACTAATCTGTTAATGTTCTTTGAGGGGGTGAACAAACATGTGGACAAGGGGGATCCAATAGATTTTGTTTACCTTGACTTCCAGAAAGCTTTTGATAAAGTTCCTCATCAAAGGCTCCTAAGTAAGCTCAAAAATCATGGGATAAAAGGACAAGTCCTTTTATGGATCAAAAACTGGCTAATTAATAGAAAACAGAGAGTGAGTATAAATGGGCAGTTCTCCCAGTGGAGGGGGGTAAGCAGTGGGGTACCACAGGGATCAGTACTTGGTCCACTGCTTTTTAACTTGTTCATTAATGATTTGGAGTTGGGAGTAAGCAGTGAAGTGGCTAAATCTGCGGATGATACGAAGTTGTTCAGGGTGGTGAAAACCAGTGAGGATTGTGAGGCACTCCAAAGGGATCTGTCAAAGATGGGCAAGTGGGCGTCAACATGGCAAATGGGGTTCAATGTGGCCAAGTGCAAGGTGATGCACATTGGAGCCAAAAACCCTAAATATAAATACACATTGATGGGGTCTGAACTGGCAGAGACTGATCAAGAGAGAGATCTTGGAGTTGTAGTAGATAACTCACTAAAAATGTCGAGACAGTGTGTGACTGCAATAAAGAAGGCCTATGCTATGCTGGGGATTATTAGGAAGGGTATTGTAAACAGATCAGCCAATATCATAATGCCGCTATATAAATCAATGGTGCGACCTCATCTGGAATACTGTGTGCAATTCTGGTCACCACACCTTAAAAAGGATATTATAGCTTTGGAAAAAGTGCAGAAAAGGGCAACTCGAATGATAAAAGGGTTGGAACACTTTCCCTATGAGGAAAGGTTAAGGCGCTTAGGGCTCTTTAGCTTGGAGAAACGACGACTGAGGGGTGACATGATTGAGGTTTATAAGATTATGCATGGGAAAGAGCAGGTAGAGAAAGAGGTACTTTTCTCCCTTTCTCACAATACAAGAACCCGTGGGCACTCCATGAAATTGCTGAGCGGTCGGGTTAGAACGGATAAAAGGAAGTACTTCTTCACCCAAAGAGTGATTAACACTTGGAATTCACTGCCACAGGAAGTGGTGGCAGCTACAAGCATGGACGGCTTCAAAAGGGAATTAGATAAGCATATGGAGCAGAGGTCCATCAGTGGCTATTAGCCACAAGGTATAG
>NW_015166440.1:445789-493359 GCF_001447785.1 Gekko japonicus | reverse complement strand
TAGAAGTCATACATGGCCTGAACAGTGAGCATTATCTGGGTGCCTAGTGGTGGAAGGTGGCTTTAGAGATGAAGAGTTTGAATATAAAATGCCATTCTAAAGTTGATCTTTTATCCCCATTTGTGGGGTTTTTTTTAATGCCAGGTAGTTACATTGGGGTTGTGATGAAAGCTATGTTTATTTCAGCAAGAGATGGTTCTTTGGAGGGTCAATCAAGAGGGGTCCTTGATTTCTATCTGATAGTGGGCATTGCTTTAAAACTTTGTTAAGTACTCTAAGATATTTGTGTTGGCACCAACCATTTGAAGAACATAATTTGATTTATTTAAGAAGAAATAAACTCTGATAGAACAGAGGAGAGGGGGAGAGGCTTAACTAACTGACTAACTGATTGTCAGGTAGCCCTGTCATAGAGTTGGAATGTGGAGGGATGCACCTTCTCCCCGTTCCCACTCATCCCTGTCTCGCTTCTGCCTGCTATCTCTCCACTGACCTTGTTGTTCATTCCTTCTGCAAATTAACTAGCCTGGGAACAGTAACGGCCAGATGCTCATCCGTTTGTTTTCTCAGCTGCGCTCGAACGTAATGCATTTATTGGCTTGGCTTATGGGGGGGGTAGTTTGTTTATACTATAAGTCAAGGACCCATCATATTGCAGGTCATTACTGACACAAGCTGTATACTTGTTCTTTAATAATGGACTATCAATAAACACTTATATTCAGAAGAAGCCTTTGTGTGTGTTGTGACCCTGCTAAGGAGCCTGACACTGATGTGAGAGACAGGAATAAAGGGGGAAGGCTCAGTAGGAGCAGGAAGTCTCCAAAGAGCCAGTGAGGAGACAGGAAGGGCATAATTTGAAATTATGGGAAGTCCCTGATCTACCTGTGCTAACTAGCAGTCCTTCAACTGGCCCCTATAGGCTGTTCTTCTGATATTTTTCAAGTTGGTGCACTATAGACTTTGTGTATTCTAACAATTTGTTGACTATTCACAAGCACCAGGGGTTTCGTGTGTGCATGTGTTGTTCTTGTTGTTGTTGTTTTGCAATTCTATGATCTCAAGGCAATCTCACAGAGTTACAAGACAATCCTCTAGGCTGGATTGCATCATTTCTCACAGAATCAAATAGCATTTTATTCCATTTCACTGCCTTATGGATTACCGGGCTGGTTAAAACAGAATTTCTCCTTTACTCTAGCATACTGTATGGCCTGGAGCTAATATAGGTTCAGGGTAACAGTCACAACATAGTGATCAGCTATATGAAGGTGAATTCACTGTTATTAATAAATTGGCCTTTTGGCTAAGATCAAAAGTAGTAAGCTATTAAACAGTTGTGAATTGCATGAATGAAAGATCAAAGTAGACTCATTGGGGAAATATAGTATGCAAGATAAAAGTGGTAATGAAGACATATCAGCATTACAGCATTACTTGTAAGCCTTGAAAATTTGGTCGTTTCTTCTTCTGAAATTGCTACTATATCTTCTGTGACTACTCATCTCAAGCTGTACTGCTTCAGCAAGTGGTATGCTGTTATTCTACAAATCAGGGCTAATTCATAATGTATTAAATTGGCTCAGAAAAAATGGAAATCCTTGTTTGTGTAGACTGTGATTGCTATCTCAGGTTATCAGCAGGATTTAGCAGGAAGTTCGATGAACTTCTAAATCTGTTTTATATAACTAGCCTAGAAGCAATATACCTTATATTTGGTTAAATGCCACCAAACAATTTCTTACTTTAGGGCAGCTAATAGTTCAGAAGGTGTTTACACAGTGGAAAAGATAAATGATTTTTTTCAAAAGGCTACTTCACAGTCTAGTTAGAATGCTTCCTAAGAACAAAGAACAAGCAGTAATCAAAATACTTCAGCACTCCCCCTCCAAAAAAAATTGTACATAAATGTTTTGCAATATAGAAGTAGAACAAGAATAAGTTTTAAATGCAACATCTTGAATAAAAATGTATAAGGAAGTAGATCATGAGTAGATAATATCTCATAATAAGAAAGTAGAAGATCCTTCAATACTTTGATATATTACCTATTTGTTAAAAGTTATGGTGAGTAGGTTGAAGCGGCAGAATATGCAGTAAAGATTAAATGAATAATGTAGACATAAAACAGATTAGTTATGAAATTTGAAATCTAAAATGCTGAATATAAATGTATCCCAAAAGAAGTAAGCACCATTGTATTTTATAGACAGTGGCTGTGGTCACACAGGGCGATTTTGCACTAGAGCTGCCTTGCGGTAGCACCGCCATTTGCCCCGACACAAATATGTCAATTTCACACCCGAAGCTGCAGGGCTGCATTTTGACTCCCGGCTTTGCCCGATTTCCCCCGCAGTTTCGTGATCCTGGTTTTTGAGGATCACGAAACTGCGGAGGAAATTTGGCGAAGCCGCGGGTCAAATGCAGCTCCGCAGCCTCGGGTGTGAAATTGACAAATAGTGTCGGGGCAAACAGCGGCGCAACCGCGAGGCAGCTCTAGTGCAAAATCGTCCACACACTTAATAATCCACTTTCAACCCACTTTCAATGCACTTTCCAACTGAATTTTGCCAGTTCACACAGTAAAATCTTGCTAGAAAGTTCACTGAAAGTGGATTGAAAGTGTCTTAAAAACGATAATGAAGGGCATGTTGGGGAAAATGCTTTCTGTTTTCTGTGACATATAATTATTTCTGATATACATAATTATGTTTTATAATCCATTTTCTCTTTCTGTATCCCCTCTTTGCCATTATTTTGTTTTCTAAAATTATGCACATACACATTTCAGTACTTTTTAAAACATTTACTACATAAGGTACCGAGATAACTCTATCTACATGGTTATGAGTGCAGGGTGCAGCCTCAGTTTCTTCCCTCCATAGACCCCCCCCCAGTAGCAGTGACCAAGCAATTTTGGTCACGGCATCTTTGTGAGTGGTCATTAAGGCTAAATATAAAAATAACATGCTGCAGTTGCAGATTTTGACTCTTCCCCACACACACACACTTTTCCTGTAGTGATTTGCACTGGAATCTTCTTTCAACACTATAATAATAATTGTATTGTATTTTTTTCCTTCTAGAAGAGCTTACAATGAGTGGTTGGATGGGCAAGTAAAGGATATACCTATGTAGAGCGCCAGCATGGTATAGTGGTTGTGGTGGCCTCTAACAGAACCAGATTTGATTCACCACTCCTCCACATGAAGCCTGCTGGGTAACCTTGGCCCAGTCACAGTTCTGTCAGAACTCTCTCAGCCCCACCTACCTCATAAGGTGCCTGTTGTGGGGAGAGGAAGGGAATGTGATTGTAAGCCACTTTGAGACTCCTTAGAGATAAGCAGGGTATAAAAACCTTCCCTTCTTCTTCTAGTAACTATTCACAGCTAAGGGCAGCCAAAGCTCTGCTCTAGAAGGGATATCATATTATATAAAGGTTACAGAAATGATAGGCTGTTTCTTTTAAAAAGAAAGATGGATAGATGTTACTTGGAATGGCTCACTAAACCCAGGACACTCAGTGGAATCTTATGCAAAGTTACCCTACACAGAGTGACTCTGCACAATATTGCCTTTTCATTCTTTTGAAATAGTGTTAGCTTTTCTCTCAGGAGTTTTGTTTCATTCCTCTCACAAGTTTCTAATATGCTATTTCTCTGAAGTAACTTTACCTGCCTAGCACAAGATAGCTAACCCAATCCTGCCTCTCTATAGGTGCTTCAGCTCTAGCCACGTAACTCGCTGACTAAACTCTATCTACTTAGCTCCATCAGTGCCTGAGCCCTGAGGAATTTTGCCATTATTGTCCAGTTTTCCACTGGCTTTCCCCCTCTCTTGTGTCTATATAACAAATAGATGGCTTTCAGTTGGTTGGGAACCTTAGAGATTTGCACACACAGCAGACAAACAGGGATACACAGAGGACAAAGCTAGAAACCATCTGTTGCCAGGGTCTTTTCATTTCACTGAATTCTCTCATCACAGAGGAATCCATTCAGTACACAATTATTGATTTCCACAGAAAGACCTCTCTTTTGCAGAACTTTAATTTCATACATCATAATGTATTGATCTAATGAGTCCTACATCTTATCTGATGATCTGAAATTCTGCAAGCCCTATGGCATGTTAAAATACTTTATCACACAATGAAAATTATTAAAACATAATATTACATACATAATTGGGCTGGACCTAGTCCTTGAGATGTATTGCTTTCATTCTACAGATTGCTTATATTTTGAAAAACCTTGTTTTTTTAATTATAGCAAGGGTCTCTAACTGCAAACAATTTGGCTGAATCGTTGGTTGAATCCAAGTCCAATAAATAATAACACTATGTTCCATAAACACGTGGTTTTGTGTATGATAAAGGGAATCTTAATATTTTAAAACTACCATAAACACAGAAAACTATGACAGAAAGCCTTTTGCCAATATACAAACTAGTCCTTGAGATGTATTGTTCAATGTAACATGCAAAAGATATAGAAATAAAGGTGGTGAAGAACCAGAGCAGTTGAATTTATCAGGAGGAGGTCCAATTAAATAGCTACACTACCCCCCCATCCCTGGAAATAGTCCCACATAGGGACTTATAGACCTAAAATTTTCCAGACTTAAATAAACAAACAAACAAATAAGCTGAAATGGTATTTGGGGAACATGAATAACCCAGAATATTAGCACTTGTGCCCTTCCCAAAACCTAAATCTGGAAAAAAAATCCTTTTGCATTACTCATGTACTTTTCTTTCCTTAATTGCCTGCAATATTCTGAAACAATCATCTTTCAGCCCATAGCTTCCAAGTTGACTTCCAAATACAATAATAGCAAGTGAAAACAAATCAAATGAATAATCGATAATACAAATAGTGCTGGAGAGGCAAAAGCATGTTTCATTAATGCAGTGACTAATGCAGGATGTATTTAGTCCATTTGAACTCTAGGGAAGCTGTAATCTACAGAGCCTATTTAATGCTTCTCATGTTGTTGTGTTTCCCCGCTGCCTGTAATTTCTTATGTCCTGAAGTCCTCTCTGCTGTTGGAAAGGACTACAGTCAGTTGATGCCTTTTGCAAATACTGTTGTTGCACTAAGCTTTATTATAAGCAACTCTGCATATGTGTATTGAATTATTTTCTCAAACTCTGTTAACAAATAACAACTAGCAATTAAAATCTGAGAAATGCAACAAGACAATAACACACACACACACACACACACACACACATGTGTTGCCAAATCCAGGCTAGGAAATTTCTGAATATTTGGGAGCAGAGCCTGTGGATTAATTAATTAATGTATTATTCAAATTTAAATTTATATCCCGCCCTCCCCAACGGGCTCAGGGCAGCTAACAATAAGGGCACAAAGCCATGATAAAACAGTTAAAAGCAGGGAAGGAGCTCAACAGGGATGTGAAACCATGGATGCCACCCACTGAAGCTCTGACATCAAGAATCACAAAACTGAGAAACCTGTAGTAGAACCAGGGCTATTTTGGGGTAGGAATGCACAGGAACGGAGTTCCGGCTGGCTTCAGAGTTGGCCATGCCCACTACAGCCAAAACCTCTGGGTGCATGGCTACAGAGGGAAGGCCTGGCGAGCGACCCCGCTGGTGACTCCGAGGCGGGTGGGCCAGGGGTGGTCCTGGAAGGATCAGGGAGGCATTTAAATGCTTCCCTGTGCCTTCTCCGGCCTGTCCAAGGGCCGGCTTGCCTGGGCTCCCCGCAGTCGCAGAGCACCCAGGCAAGCCAAGGAAAGGCATGGGGGTGTGGCCTAATAGATTAATGAGCTGCCCTGTCAGGGTGTGGCCTATTATGCTAATGAGTTCCTGCTGGGCTTTTTCTACAAAAAAAGCCCTGAGTAGAACACTTCAACCTCCCAGGACACCCAATGGGTGACCTCAAAGTAGCTGTTTTGTTTCAAAAGAGCTTCAGAAACAGACTAGAATGGGAGATTGCTGAGTTACAAGTCATCAGAACACAGGAAAAAATGGAACCCCCCAGAGAGGAGGAGGGGGAGGAGAAGAAGAAGAAGAAGAGTTGATTTTATAACCTACCGTTCACTACTCAAAGGAATCTCAGAGCAGCTTACTATCACCTTCCTTTCTTCTCCCCACAACAGACACCCTGTGAGGTATGTGGGGCTGAGAGAAATCTGAGACAGTGGTTACTGACCCAAGGTCACCCAGCTGGCTTTATGTAAGGAGAAAGGAATAAAACCCAGAGTTTCAGATTAGAATCTGCCACTCTTAACCTCTACACCAAACTGGCTCTCAGATATCTTCCTCCCCTCACTACACATGCTCAGTACACATGCTAATGTAGAGCAAGCCCATTGACTTATCATTTATTAATATTGATTTTATTAATAATGGATTCTTGATGACCCAAGGCAGGCCTTGTTTTAAACAGACCAAACTTTTCCTGTGCTAAGCAAAGCTAAAGCTAGCCCTGCTGAGACAGAAAGAAATGTGAGAAAGATAAGACTGAAATGTTGCAAAGTAGAACTATAAGGGTTTGAGCCTGAAGTGGCATTTCTCACAGGAGAAAAACAGCTTCTGTTCTGAACTGCTTGAAAGCATCCCCCCTTAATTGCTAAAGAGAAGTTAATGAGACTAACAATAAACCTTATACCTTATAAGTCTTTAAAATGTGAGTGAATCTAGCAGTGTCTTTGCAGGACAGAAGACACTGTTGGGTGTTATATAAGAAGAAGCCTGCAAAATATATTGATACTTTGTTTGTATTAATATTCTTACATTTTTATATTAAAAGCTTTATAAGCCTTGTTTATGTTGAGAAGCCATCCTTGCCTTATAGAACACAAACATGATTTTAGAAAAAGTCCTTTTTCTGTCTTTTTTTCTGTAAACTGGTTATTTAGATATATAATCAAAATGTTTAAGGCCAAGATTAATAACTATGCTGGTTTAAATAAGTGATTAATACCATATTGATTTTATATAGATATAGCATTTAATGTGATTTCTTTAAAGTAATGTAAGGCCCCAAGCACACGGGCCGGATATCGTGGGGGGGGAGGCGTGGCTAATTGCTCCAGCGCAATTTGATCCGCGATTACGTGATTAGACGCGCTGGTGGTCCTTCCCTCGGCGCCAACGGGTAAATGAGGGACCGGAGGGGAATGCCGCGTGCCGGCATGATCACACCACGGGCGTCTGGAGGCAGCCCATGGCAAACGTTTACTAGTACCTTGGAGGTACTAGTTTTTAAATCTGCATTGTCGGTGGTAAGTCACGGTGTGCTCCACTTCCCAGATGTTGGGGTGTGGTCGTGCCCGGATAATCCACCCACCTTCTGTGCCTCTCCCACGGCAACTTTGCCGTGTGACCGGGGCCTAAAAACACTAAGGTTTTTCAAAGGGGTTTCTTTAATTCAAAGAAGACAATAGCTTAATGTTTAAAGCAAGCCATCACCAGAACTGTAACAGATACAGATAACCCACCTATTTACAGAGAACAAGGCCATAGTCTTTGCAAGAACCCTTTTGTTCTGTAATTGTTCCATTTGGGTGTTCTGAAAGAGGCTGAAAATAAATTTTAGATTAAATACAGTTTATACACAGAAGATTCTGAATGGCAGAAGGGGCTTAGGAAGACAAATAATGGTCCTTTTAAAAGAATATTCATGCTTCTATAAACTTTGAAATTCAGCTGTTAGTAAATTATGCAAGCTCCTATATGTTCTAAAACATTCCCAAATGCCCCAATATGCTGAAATTTATTAGAGTAAGCATGTCAATTAACTGAATTTGGTCTGATTTTGAGAAAAGCTCATAGATCAAAGGCACTCTGCATTCTTAGGAGAGGGGCAGAATGGCAAATGGCCCACATGAGAACAAATGTCCACTTTCAAAGTTTACAATAGTATCCCTTGAACTAAACTCTTTATTTTGTGAAAGTAATTCTTTAGCCTTAAAATACAGATGGCTAGTACATTCCATATGGAAGGAGATCTTCCAAGAATTTATGTCTTAAGCTATCTCTATATGGCTTAATATGTAGTGACTGATTATATGAAATGTATTAATACATTTAATACATGTATTAATACATGTTAATTAGTGTGTAAAACTATACAGGGCCATTTTGACTTCAGAACTGTAGCTGTAAACACATTGCCCCTCAATCCGGAAGAAGAGACAGACAACTATTATTGGGTACTGAGTGGGCCACTTTATTAATTTTCTAACAACAATAAACAAACAAGAAATGACAAGGACAGGGCAGGTTGCGGTATGACAAGGCCAGGGGTCATAGACCCCTCCCCTGCCATGTTGGAATAGGGCAAGCCACCCAGCCCCAGACAGAAGCCAGAGGAGTATGGCTCCCTCCAGTCAGCATGGCAAGTGGGTAGTTGCCAGGTAAATCCCAAAACTCCCGAGGCTCAAGGCAATCCCCTAGGCAGTCTGCTTTCCCTGTCCCAAGCTGCAGGGCCCAAAGACTGTACTGGCAAGACCCCTGATCCCCACAGGGAATTATAAGCCGGTGGTCACTGTGCCACAACCTGTTTGACTGACATCCTGCCAACTAAGGTGGCCAACCTATTTATACCCGACCACACCCGTGCCAAATTCCCAAATAACCACAACTGCAGTTCAAGGTAGGCAAAAACACCCCCTCGCCTGGCCAATCTGGGAAGGGGTAAAATATTCCTACCCGGCCCCCAACAGGGTGACCAGTCAAGGCCCATACTGCCAGAAGGGTAGGACGGTGGGCCGAGTGAACAGGCACAACTGAGCGAGGGAGGGAGCGGTGGCCAGCTCAAAAGCTCCACCCCCACCCCTCGTCCAGCCCCATGATGCGGCAATTGCCGTATCACGTTGTCTGCTCCTCCCTCTGGGAGGAAAAGCCGGCATCCGGGAACCGAATTCTTATGGAAGGGGCTATCTTTGGAGACACAAATGTTATATCTTTTGTGCCAAGTTCTTACACCCTTCGGTTGAAGGTTTCTTTGTTAGCCTAAAACAACAATGTTGTAACTTCTGAAGATGCTTTGTTTATTGAATGTTATCTGAATGCTGGAAATAGAACTATGAACACAAGTGAGTAACATTGTGTATCTAGGCCTCAAAGACATGTAAAACTGAATGTAATTTTGAAATGACTGAAGACCAGGCCCAGATTCTGAAGAAGCCAGTAGCAACATTTTTTATCAGAAGCCATATTTGGCGAGGTGTTGAAAACTTGTTTTGTACATGTGAACTTATAGTAATGCATTGTTCACTAATTGATATCTAAATGTCTGGAAACATGACTTTGAAACAAAGTTTGAAACATTTTATCACTGATAGACATGGTTCTTGTACGCATGTGCCAAGGAGAACAAAGAGATTATGGCTATGCATGTGCCAGTTGATGTCATATGGAAGGTCTTGACATGTCATAATAGGAGGATCAGAGTGTATAAAAGATGCAACTTAATGTTACTCAGTTGAGCTCTTCATCTTGACACAGAGCTAAGAGGGTTCCCTTTATTAACAAAGCTTTCTTTCCCCTTGATACTCTCGTGTGACTAATTGGCTTAAACCATGACAATCAAAAATCCCCCAACCTTGGGGTGTTGTCTACACTTATGTTATTCAGATCTTGCATCAGTTTGTGAACTCTTTTCTTATGCTGTGTGTTAATCTGCTGCTATTCAAAGGTTTTACCAATTGCCTTAATCCAATTTTAGCTATATTCACAGGTCTTACCCATTCTCTTAATCCAGTTTTAGCTCCAACTGGCCCTTCCTGGCAATGTCCTTCACACCCACTACCTATATGTAATGGTTGATGAATTTTATTTCAATGTATTTGAAGAAGTGTTCATGCACATGAACGCTTATACCCAGAATAAAACTGCCACTGGATTCAAACTTTGTTCTGCCGCTTGAGACCAACATGGTTACCCACCTGAATCTATCTTTAATGAGGTACATGAACTAGGAAGCTTCCACTGAGAATGGATGGGAATAAGTGCATTCCAGGGGTGAGTCTTTCACTAGTATTTTTGTGCTCACCGGTAAGAGGAAGAAATGCACTGGTTGCAGGCCCTTCTTCCAAGGGCTATCTAAACACAGTCAATAAATGAAGTCTCTGCCTTCAGCTCCAATCTGGTAGCAGAAATCTAAGGAGTTCATTCTTCCAGTTTATATCCCCACTGCTGTACTCGAACATTCACAGGTCTTTTCTTGGCTGTAGTTCTCCTTCAGACCTCTAATTTCACTTATCTTTCCATTTTTCTACCGTCCAGAAAAGTCAATGGTTGTTATGTCCATATCAGGATGTTGGGAGATGTAGTCCCTCACAAATTCTATTACAGCTATTTTTGCTGTCTATTCAAACATTCACTTGCTGAAAAGAGCAGTGGTGCAGCAAAGACAAGGATGGGAATAGAAGTCCATTGGGCTGTGTAAGAATGCACATGGACAGATTGTGCTGTACTGTTAGGAAGGAATGAGTTGAAGTAACCTGCCAAACAGCCATAAATGATTTGATAAACAGACCATTGTAAAATCAACTTCTTTATTGTCACTAGTGAACAGGATGAGAGCTGAACCAATATGTGTTCAAGCATCCCTACATTTGTCTGGAAAGGGTCCCCCACACTCTGGATGAGGTGTATAAAACATACAGCCCATGGACTGGAACCAGGCCCTGCAGGGCTCCTATCCAGCCCATGAGCAACTGGCTCTCTCCTGCTTCGTTCCTCAGGGCTGCTGCTGCTGTGTCTTTCGCCCATCTCCCTCAATCACTTGGGGAGAGATACAAAGCCAAGCCTTTTGCATCATTGGCTTAGGTCTCCTCCCCCTCCCCTACCTTTGTGAAGGGAGGGGGAGGTAAAGAGTGAGAGAGAGCACTCCTGCATGAGAGAGAACAAAGGGTCCTGTGACACCTTTAAGACAGCAAAGTTTTATAAGGTATAAGCTTTCATGTGCACACACACTGCTTCAGAGAGAGAGAGAAAGGAGGAGGAAAAGGGGATTCTTCTGACAAGCACATTTACATTGAGATTGCCCTGCTCTGACGTTCACTTTGAGACCTGATCTCAAACACATATAGTTTAAAAAAGGAAAGGGCACAGGAAAGATATGCATCTGGAATAAGGGAAATTAAAGGGTTAGGGTTATACTGAAAAGGGTTTTTTTTAAAGATTAGATTTCTCTATGTCTATCTGGGATTTTATTTTTTTTCAAAAAGACCCTGATTAAGTATTAGAACACTTGGATTACCTTGTTTAATGATTGGAAATAGATAGCTAATTATTTAAAAATACATTTATGGTTCCAACATGGTTCCAACATGTCTCCCTCTCTCCCCTTCCACCTCACTGGCTAACTTTCTTCACATTAACCCCCCCCTGCTATTTTAACTATTTCATTATCATCTCTAGCACTGAGTGGATTTTGCCCAGTCTGAAATCGACACATTGGTCGAGTTCAGACTGGCAGTTTGGCCCAGCAGCCAAACGTTTCAGGAGTGTTTCAGTAGCGGATTAAAGGGGCAGGTTCACACAGGCACATCTTTCAAGCATCCCCCAGCCGTACTCAAAAAAGTACCAGGTGAAAGTGGTAGCAAACCATGTGTAGAGTGGGTGGATTCCGGTTCCCTGACGTGTGAACGCAAGCGCTGCTAAGGTGGGAACAACCCACAGTTGTTGATAATAGGTGCTGGCTGTTTCCACAGCAGGTGCCCGTGCGCCCATGCGCATAGGTGCATGCAGTGGAGTGCCAAAACAGCCGCTAATAGCCTGCCAGGGGCGGGCCAACAGTTCAAATGCTCCCTTGTGCTTCATCCACAGTATCCTCCTGCTTCATTGGCTGCAGTGTGAATGGGAATACCGCGAACAAGCCGTTCTGGGTCTGTTCCGGATCTTCTTTGCCATGACTCCCTGGTGCTTCAAATTGCCAGTCTGAACTCGGCCATTGTTTCACTTGGAGAGATCCCCTTTTCCAGTTCTAATGGATGAAAAAAAAGAGAAACTTAACAGACCAGCTTGCATTCTTTATTAGTGGAAAGAAGCAAAAGTCTAGCAGCACCTTAATGATTAACAAAATTTGTGGCAGGACATGAGCTTTCATGAGTCACTGCTCACTTTTTCAGATACAGCTAGAATATGAGTCCATCAGTCCTTATATCTTGGAGAATGGAGCGATTTCAGATGCAAACTGACAATAGCAGGCATTGATAATGAGAGAAGAAACCTAGGTCTCAGTTCAGCCCTGGAGGCTGCATTGTCTCAAGCGTCATTATCAGTTGCAATTCAACATTCTCTCCTTCTAATCTCCCTTTGAAATTCCTTTATAAGAGAACTGCTACTCTTAGATCAGCAAATGAATGGTTTCTAATATCAGACTTATGTCCATTTATTCTTTATATCCTCCTGAACTGAATCCTCCTGGACCAAATTGAGGCCTAGGTTTCCTGTCTCATTACTAGTGCTGATATCATAAGAACATAAGAGAAGTCAATGCTGAATCAGGCCAATGGCCCATCCAGTCCAATACTCTGTCACACAGTGGCAAAAAATACCAAATATCTTCATACCTACTTCCCCTCTGCATAGCACACCTAATCCAATCAAGCCTGGTATTGCCATTCAGCATCTGAAATCACCTTTATAAAGTTGTATATCTGGTACCTCATGTTACATTTTATGGTACACATGGCCCAGGCCAACAAAATGACATTTGTGTCTGATCTGGCTCTCATAACAAATGACTTCAATACCTCTGTTCTAGATCTATACAAAGCTAGTCAATCATATTCAAAGCTTTCTTGCTATGGTGTTGTTTGGGAATCCCTGCATTAGACTAATTTATTCTTTGTGTATGTGCAGAAGCTATAACCACAATAGCTTTTAAAACCTTATAGGTGACAAATGCCTGGTTTCAGCATTTTATAATCCTTCTGATAAATGTATTTGAGGGGAAACAAACACATATGGATAATGATTATCTCTCACATTTAATTATTATCTCACATCACTTTCTTAGATATCCAAATTGACAACAACAACAAAAATCAGTGGGGCCCTCTCAGTCAAAGTTTCCATTAAGTCAATCATTAGTATTTTAATTCCAGCTTGTCTAATTATATACTGCCAGCTTTTTCTCAGGTACAAGTTTAAGGAAAGCCAAAAAATACTACACCAGACATCAAGAGGCCCGTGTGCACACAACTCCACATGGAACAAGGCTATGGTGATGAGGGAAGACACATGAGATCATCTCTCCTCTCTCTGCATTTGGAAAGTCTAATAGGATCCATCTCCTCATCCAGAGTTCCTGCACAACTGGTATCTCCATTCAATTCAACTTGGAGGGGGCATTTCTTCATATGTATTACCCTTGTGAATATCTAGCTACTCTATCCACTGAATAAATGGGGCAGTTCTCATTGCTGTGTACATAGGATGCCCCAAATATACAAGAAATCATTCGACTTGGGTGATACTGTTATTTTTATCTTAGATGAAGCTGTTCCAAGCAATGATTATATAATTATGTACAATTATTCATCACATAGTGAAAGAGAGGAGGAAAGCATTCTTTGATTGACATGCTGTAGTTAAGTGCTTTACCAGATATGAGTGACATCCATGAATTACTTAATGGTATTATTAACATAAGTGATGGACACATTTAATCTACCAATGGTATAAAAATTTCTTCTTCCAATTTCAATTAATTATAAGCTGTTGTTGTATTGGTTACATGAGTGAAATATCAGCCAAAGGTTATTAAGGGATACATTTTTGTTATTTATACCAAGAAGTGATATTTGCTCATTTGGGCAATGGTCTAAACTAGGGGTTCCCAGTGTGGCACCTGTGGGCTCCATGGTGCCCACCAACACCTTCTCTAGTGCCCACCAAGTATTTTTAGAAAGTGGGTAGGGTCAGGTGGAGCGTTTGCCAGCAGGGCTTCCGATAGGCCACTGGAGATCTGATTGGTTGTGCAGATGTTTTAAAAGTTGCTTCAGCAGCAGCTACTACCACAGTTCAAGGATATTCATTGTGTGACTGAAGGTAAGCTGTGTGTATGTAAGAAACATTTTTAAACATTATGTTAAACAGAGCTTCTGTTTAAAATGTGGGAGTTACTATTACAGTTATGCATTCTGTAGTTGCGCCCATCACCCTGTGTCAAAATTCCAAAGGTGCTCATAGACTCAAAAATGTTGGGATCTCCTGGTCTACACAATATCAGAGTAGTTTTCATGGTCACCATGAAAGCAAACCTCTTTGCCCCAGCACTCCCCAAATGATGACACAAGACAAAAACAAAAAACATGGATTTAACTAGTTTGTTTATTTAAATTTATTCAAATAATCTAAATGATTGCCCTATGCCACTGTTTATTTCCATAAACTGAAGATCTAGGGGTAAGCTGAGCTAGGTATCCACTTGGAAGAAATGGAAGAAAAAAATTACAAGAGCTAGTGAAGACATGAATGGAAATTTTAGTACTTGCTCTAGCAGGTATGTATTTAGATTTGTAGGCTTTGATCTTCTAAACAAATTGTCCCATGGAACTGGGTTACATTCACGGGATGAAGTGAATTCCATTTAAAATAATTAGACATTCATTATTACACAGAGCAGCAATTAAAGATGCTTTATTTTAATGTCTTGTCTGCTTTCGTTAATTGATAGCAAATACAACATATTTTATATTAGAACTGTCATTGTGCTGTTCTTGACCATTAAGCTTTATGTTTGCACTCAAAATATTAACTTCAGAAAAGTGAGTAGCATGTGTCAAATTACTGAATGCACTCTAAAACTGTCATTAGCCTCACCACTTATTATTATTTGTATTATGATAACTTTCAGCTGCACTGACACCCACAAATCTGATTTAATAACTTCCTGGTTATATGGAATAACAAAATAACATAAATTTAGCTTTGGAATCCTATTCAGCTCTTGGTTAAAGAATTAGATCACTACATGTTGGGGATTCTGTGTTGTTGGAAATATTTACTGGAACACAACTCATAACTGCAGAATCCAGCATTCTTCTGAAGTTGTATTTCCAGAATGCATATGAGAAAAAGGAGGTAAAAATATTGTTTAGAATAATCTTGGCAACAAACCCTGGATAAAGCCCCCAAATGTTATTGCTTTGAATGAATATAATTCAAAAATCCTCTCCAAACCAGTTGTAGACCACACTTTCAAAACACCCTCTTGTCAATATGCATCAGTCACTTAGAATATATAGAGACTGTAGGAAGAGGGGAGATTGTATTTCTGGCAGCAGCTGTTTCTGCCATGTGTAGGAGCCAGTGTTATTAGGCTCATCCCCACACCTGTACAGCAGTGTCTCTTTTCCTAATCACTTGGGCTGAAGAGAGGGAGAGAATGGGTCCACATGGAGCTCAGTCTCTTGCAGTACTAATCAGTGTGCTGACAGAGACAAGGGTTTCCAGGCCATCTGCTAAGAGAACATGGTCAGTTAAGTGGACGTTAAAAGGAATGGGCTGTCAGAGTATCTCTTCTGGCTTGGCTCAGTAATTTTCTGAACGGCTGCTTGTCTACCAGGCTTCAGGACCCGTATGTCACATCGCCACACTGCCACCGCCTGGCCGGAGACATCCACTGCAGGGATTTTTGTAGCCGAGAAGTTCTTTCGTCTTTTTCCGACCTCGACCAGGAAGTCTCGACCATCAGCTAACACCCTCCCACAAGGGAGATTGGTGTGCCCACCCTCTCTAAAGGAGTGGTTCCCATTTTATCTACTCGCCGAAGCTTTCGAATCACTGGGTGGACGATGAGCTGGGGACAACAGGCTGGCTGCTCACACCAGCGCGGGGCTCAAACTAACACAGTTCGGACGTTAAGATTAGCAGAGCCTATAGGATTAATTCAAAGATAGTGTGAAGTAGACAAGTATGTCAAGATATTGTAGTATCTTTTGAATCTTTATAAATGGAAGAGGAAGAAGAGGAGGAGGAGGAGTAGATTGGATTTATACTCCGCCCTTCACTTGAAGTCTCAGAGTAGTTTGCAAACTCCTTTCCCTTCCGCTCCCCACAACAGACACCCTGTGAAGTAATCGGACTGAGAGAGCTCTTTCAAGAACTGCTCTTTCAAGGACAGCTCTGACAGAACTATGACTTGCCCAAGGTCATCCAGCAGCTGCAAGTGGAGGAGTGGGGAATCAAACCCAGTTCTCCCAGATTAGAGTCTGCGCACTTAACCACTACACCAAACTGGCTCCCCTATACCAAACTAAGTGAGCAAACTAAGACATGACCCTTTCATAATTAATGATTAAACAATTCAGTTGTCCCAAGATATATCACCTCTTAATCTCTAGAAAAGGTGCAATTTAAGGCTTTTGACGTACAGGTTGAGGAATAATAACATTGTATATAGATGGAGATTTCCATTTAAACTTAATTTTAAATTGAAAGGTGAAATGCAAACTGTTAGAACAACTGAGAAAGCTGAGGAAATAGTGAAACATTATTTTACATAAGTAATAGATAATTCATTCTCAAGAGATATAGTTGACCAGAGAGAAGTACTACTGGACATGTGATTACACTGGAGACTTAATTTGTATTTTTGTATTTCTTTTCTTTGCCCAGTGGTTAAACTTTGAAATAATTGTTTTCTGGTCCTTATTTCATATTTTGTATATGTATGATTGTATATATTTTTACATATCAGCCAACATGTTCTATTTGTATTAGACCTCTGAGGAAGGCCTGTAAAGGCCGAAACGCGTTAGGTCTATTTCATTAGCCTTTGTATGTTTTTATATTTGTATATGAGGTATGAATGGGCCCTTATTTGTTATTTTAATTTGTTTTGAATAAATACATGTATATTTTTGTATGTTTCATAATTAGATTTTTAGAGTTGGCCCTCTTCTATTCTTTATGAGATTAAGCCAGGTGCTAGGTGGCAAGTTGAATGGGTTTTCTGACCACTAATGGTCCAATCAAGGCAGTTTGAAAAGGTTCTCCAATATAGGCAAAAGGGGGGAGATTAGTCCCTGATTAACACCAGGAAGGATCGCTTAACATTTGAATGTACGCTTGGTTTATCTCGGTATCCTGAGATATGGAACAGGAAAAACAGGTTTGGAGACAAAGGATTCTCACATAGACATGGGGTCACACAAAAGGGCTAATTCAAAAGGGAATTAGATAAGCATATGGAGCAGAGGTCCATCAGTGGCTATTAGCCACAAGGTATAGATAGGGACTCTGGGGCAAGTGATGCTCTGTCATCTTGGTGCTTGGGGGGGGGTCAACAGTGGGAGGGCTTCTAATGTCCTGGCCCCACTGGTGGACCTCCTGATGGCACTGGTATATTCTGGCGACTGTGGGATACAGAGTGTTGGACTGGATGGGCCTTTGGCCTGATCCAACATTTGGCATCTCTTATGTTCTTATGTTCTCTTAGGGCTATGTGAAGTTCTGGCGATAGAAGGCCTATGTGCCAGGTGGCAACTGAATAGCCTTTACAAATGCAGATACCTACCTGGTGGAATCTATTGTTTCATATGCATACCTTTTGCTGGGGCGGGGGAGAAACTGGAGGTTTTTTCCTCTGAGGGCTGCCTTTTATGCCACCTAAAAATGTAGACCCTTTTTCAGGGCTTTTGCTAGCTCTGTGGTTCAGAACAAGGAGTGTCTTCCTTGTTCTGGGTTTGTGGGTCTCTGACTCAGGTTAGAAAGTGGGGTGCCCCTGTTGTTGGGCTACGCTAGGGTGAAGGCAGCACCTCTGGGCTACAATTATGCCATATGAAAACTACGTGTTCTGTTGCATTTGGCTCAGAAAACAGTGGTAAGATACAATGGTTGCTGAACAGCTGTATTTCCTGACTGTGGGTTAGATCCCATCATGCAATAGCAGAAAAAAGTTGTACTTAACACAATTATGTAGAATTAAGCATTGATTTTTCATTCCCATTACTGTTGCTTTGTAAAATACCAAAAGGCAAAAAGTTGTTTGATGCAGTCACTGCAATCTGATTTGGTGATGCAATATGATTTGACTGAAGAAGGCAATTGTTGCAGGGGTGCTGAAACTACATGTTGTACAAGCAGAAGTGCAAGATGAGATACAGCCAAGTTCATTTAGCTCAAGGGCTGCTTGTGATGAGTTTCCTGTGTTACTGCCTGTGCAAGACCCCTTGCATGGGTGAAAATTATCTGATCTTATGTTGCAACTAACTTGCTAACATTAACCTTAATTAGGTTCAGGATGCACTAACTCCATTGCGTCTGCTAGCTGTCGCCCACTCCAATTATTCGGTCATTGATTAATTTGCCACAGGGCATTACAAACGCTAGGGAATTGGTGATAGGCTGTGAGGCATTTGCAAGCCATTTTGCAGACAAAGTCTTGTCACTCCGCCATGATCTTCCAACCACATTTCATACAATAAAAGAACTGGAAGCCCATTAGCCATCTTCTGGTCCAGTTCTGAACCACTTCAGTCTGCTCTACCAGGATGAAGTTTACAAGAGTTTGGCAGCTGTGAAACCTACCACAAGGCTCCTAGACCCATCATGGCTAGTTAAAAGCTTGCAGTGATGAGGTACAGATCCACCTGAGGGAGATTATAACAGGGACCTTCCCAGGGGGACTGAAGGAGGCGGTGGTCCGCTTTCTCCTAAAAAGATCTTATTTGGACCCTATGGTCCTCAATAACTACCGCCCAGTATCTAACTTGCTGTTCCTGGGTAAGGTAATAGAGAGGGCAGTGACAATGCAGCTCCAGACTTTCTTGGAGGATGCTAAGATCCTGGACCTCTTCCACTCCGGCTTTCACCATGGGACCGTGACGATGCTGGTCGCCCTGGTGGATGACCTCTGGAGACACCTGGATTGAGGCAGATTGGTGCTGCTGATACTTCTTGATATTTTGGCAGCATTCGATATGGTTGACCATGATGTGTTAACCCACTGCCTTGCAAATGCTGGGATATGGGGGCTTGCCTTGCAGTGGCTAGCCTCCTTCCTTCAAGATTGGGGACAGAGGGTGGTGCTTGGGGGGGAGTTATCCTGGCAATACCCACTGGAATGTGGGGTACTGCATGGAGCAATTCTCTCCCCATGCTATTCAATATCTACATGTGGTCCCTCGCCCAGATATCCGGAGATATGGGCTGGGGTGTCACCAGTATACAGATGACACCCAGCTCTATCTACTGATAGATGGCCACCCGGATATGGCCCCGGGAGATATGGAGGAGACATTACAGGCCATGGTTGGATGGCTGTGTCAGATCCAACTGAAGCTAAATCCATCTAAGACAGAGGACCTGTACCTGAGTCATGGGGGATTGGGACAGGGTATTAGGTGTCCAGCATTCGACGGGGCTCCATTGGTCCTGATATTGAGGGTAAAGAGCCTGGGGGTGTTCCTGGATGCCTCCCTCTCTATGGAGGCCCTCTATGGAGGCCGAGGTCACCAAGATCAGGCAGCTAGCCCCATACCACACCTCCCAGGACCTCCCAGTCCAATGGTCACTTCCAGACTGGATTATTGTAACTGTCTCTACATGGGGCTACCCTTGACCCTGCTCTGGAAGTTGCAGCTAGTGCAGAATGCAGCAGCACAGGTGTTGACGGCATCGCCTGTGCGGGCGCACATCCGCCCAGTGCTGCTTGACCTGCACTGGCTGCCTATCGAATTCTGGATCCATTTCAAGGTTGTGGTATTTACCTTAAAAGCCTATATAACCAGGGGCCAGCATACCTTTGAGACCGCCTCTCCCCATATGAGCCCCATTGAGCACTAAGGTCCACCAATCAACATTTTCTGGTGGTCCCTGGCCCCAGGGACGTCCGACTTGCCTCAGCCAGGGCCAGGGCTTTTTTAGCCCTGGCCCCTGCCTGGTGGAATGAGCTCCCATGTAAGATCAGGGCCCTGTGGGATTCATTACAATTCCGCAGGGCCTGCAACATGGAGCTCTTCCACCGGGCTTTCGGTTGAGGCAGCAGGCATCCCCCTCCTTGGGTCGGCCCCCATTTGTATCCTGGGTCTGAGATCTCAAATTTTATAGATGTCTTGGAAATTTAATTTCTAGTATTATCAACCACTGAGTTATCTGGCTTTTTACTAGAGTTGTATGGCATATATGAGTTATCTTATTTTATATTGTGTTTAATATGGTTTTAATTGTATTGTATCTTACATTGTTGTACTATATTTATACTGCTGGAACCCACCCTGAGCCCGTTAAGGGGGGGGAGATATAAATCCAAATAAATAAATAAAAATAAAATAAACTTGTCCCTTGTGTCCAACTTCATGAAATATGCTTCTTCTTTCTCCATGGTAATTGGCCTGAAACCAGCTGTAGCATAAATTATACATGTATTGTATAACTGAATGAACTGTAAAACAATACCACTTTTTAAACTGAAGAACAAAAACAGAAAATACACTATAATGATACACAAATAATCTATACTATCGAAAAATACATAAAGATATATATTGTCTGGGTTGTGTTTATTTGAATAAATAACTGGTAGGACCTGTTAGACTGGGAACTGATGTCCATCCTTTTGTATATGTTAAAGAGTAACCCTCTCAGGTCCTCCTAAACCATTATGTTATAGTCAGTAAGGTTGTTGTGTTCCAGAATACTGATTTGAACAGCTGTAATTAAATCCAAGTCCATTTACTCATCTATTTTTTGGATTTTATATATAGCCAGTGACTCCTATTTTGGGGTGTATTAAGAGTTTATATCTAGTGATACCATGAATTCCAGTTGTTCATAGAACTGCAGCATCACTGAGCATTGCCAAAAATCTGTAAAACCTGCACTTAAATTCTGGCATGTTCAACAGATATTCAACTTTAGGTTATATATGCACTGAAATCTGCATGGTGCTAATACCCTTGAAATTATGTTGGTAAAAATCTTCTTTCAAATCAGCTGATAATTTTGAGAAAGATTTTCTCCAAGTCCATTTACTCCACAGTCTGTCTGATAGCTTCTTTGATGATTAGGACTGTTCAGTCAGACTTGTACCAAACAAAATCCAACTTGAATAACATTCATTCATAGATGTAAGAAATACATTTCCCATGTGAACCTACCTGCTCACTCTGGTCATCCTCGAGGTTCTGTTTCAGTTGCCCCCACCATTGGAGAGTAGACAGGTGACAATCCAAGAAAGGGCCTTATCCACCATGGCACCAAAACTTTGAACTCCCTCCCCAGGAAGCTTTCTCTGTCTCTTCTATCAGTGTCTTTCATCAGCAGGCAAAAAATACTTTTTTCCTTTCATCTGGCATACCTCCAATAACAGTTATCTGCCCTTTATCTACTGTTGTTTGTTTACATGTTTTTAATTGAATTCTATATTTTAACTGAGTAATACGTTTGAATGCCTTTTTTTAATGTTCACCATCTTGTGGACCCTGATTGGGTAGAAATGTGGCATAAAATGTTTAAAATAAATAAATAAATACTTCAGATCCCCCCAAAATATTTATATCATTTGTGGGAAGTTTTCATGTTTGATGGTTATAGTGATACCTATGTGGAGGGGCAGCTAGGGGGCAGAGTGACAGCATCAGAAATATGTGCAGGACAGAGGACAGTGCTTTTTATTGACTCTATAGGTAACTCTTGAGGCAGTGTGCATGCTACTGAACTCCAGACAACAGATCCCCCCCCCTGGAGAAAATAACTGTTGTAGAAGGTGGGCTGTATGGCATTCTGTTCAGCTGAGGCCTCTCCCCTCCCCAAACCCTGGCTTCTATAGACTCTTCCAGAAAATCTCCCTACCTGGAGCTGGCAACCCTAGACTCAGTACTGGCCCCAATGAGTTCCTCACAAAGGCCTGCAAAGGGTTTCCTTCCTTTGTCTGAACCAAGCTTGGCTGCCTACCGTGGCGAAATGGGCTTCAGTTTACCACTCAGCTGTTTGCCTCCCACCCTCATCCCGTGCGCATATCTCACTCCTTAAATTCACTGCCATGACTCACTGAATTGTCACTGCCTTTTTAGAGGGACAGTGAGACCCTCTGGCCAAATCTCCGTATTTGGAGATGGAATCCCCAATCTTTGGAGGGTCCCCAAGGGTCTGGCCTTTCCTTGCCTCCTTGGGCTACCCCCTCCCTTTGTTATTGTGCAGAGTGGGGGAGACTATGTGGTCAGAGCACAACACAGATTATTAGCCCAAATAAAAGAATTTATCTGACTATTTACACAGTTATGGGGTGCGCACACTCACTGTAGGAGTGTATGAACCAACTGTATAAACCAATACAGCATAAACCCACAGGGGTTAAACGCCATCCTCTTTCCCCCTACACACCGGCCTCTGGCTTTCTGCTCTAGCCTCTCTCTCTCTGGCCCAAGAGAGCAGGGTTCCCCCACGTCTCTGGCCTGTGGCCTGGACATCCTTGTCAGCACAGGCAGCAGGAGTCTTTCCTAGCCTCCTGTAGGATGAAGACGGCCTCCTCCCTGGATGGGCTGCAGTCTCTATTGATATGTGTGTGTGTGTTTATGTATAATTATTATTACTAAAAACAAAATCCCATAGTTCTTTTTGCAATATTCTATTTAATAATATTTGTTAAATAGAAATTTATTTAAAATGGAAGAAGTGAACCAGAAGTGTTTAAAAATCTAATTTACATAATACATGCAAGTATCGAAGTTCTGCATGTTTAGACCAGCACCTTCAGCAAAAAAATGTTTACTTTGGAATGTCAGCATTAGCTATTCACAATTCCCTACTCTTAAGCTCCAAGTTTATGTGTTCATAATATTATCAGTATTTAGATCTCTTTTCCATTTTCAATATTAGATTAAGTGGGACATTATGTTTTCAGCTACTTATACGAAGATAAATGAGATTTGCATATAAATAGCTCAGTGCATTATGAACTGTTTCCAGCTACAACTGAAATCACAATACAATTCTTATTTTAGAGGAACATCTTTTGCAGACAGCTGTGTGTGTGTTTATATTGTATCACCAAAGACAGGGAGGATGGGAGGATATGGGTTGCAAAAAGGCTGACAACCATTGGCAAGTTGAAAAAGCTGTCATCCCTTCCTCGAAGAAAGCGTAATTTCAAATCTGTAGTTATCCAGTTCTAACAAATGAATCCATCACCTGGAGTTAATTCCCACTTATCTATTCCCTGTCTCCAGTAGGGTTGTCAGGTCTCTTGCTATGGCAACCCTGAAAGGCAGCAGGAGAAAAATAGTGGCAAATTAGGGGAGAAGGGAATTGGTGCATGATGTAATTTCCGGCAAAACTGGAAGCAGTCATGAAATGCGGGCATGCTAGTATTTGTCAAAACGCTCTGTGATTTAACTACAGAGTCTTTGCAAATCCCTATTGTCATAATGTCGTTCTATTTTTTGCTGAAAGTGGCATTATGCCCCAGTGTGATATCATTGTGCCTGTCCCGGCCTCACAGATCTCTCAAGGATTCTAAGTATGGCCTGACAATCCAAGTCTAGCAGTGATTCTTCAATTTCTTCACAAAATTATCTTTGGATGGTGATGCTCCAAATCTCCTCAGGCACTCCCCTGTTCTTCCTCCTTTCCCTTGTTTAATGTATATAGGAGGTTTCCGGATGACATCTTGTGCTGATTTTGAGCTGCAAAATGATTTCAGCACAGTGATCACAGAGCTCTCTGCTTTTAACTGGTGTACTAGTTGCAGGAAAAACTGACACTGAAAGCCAACAAAATTGAAGCAGTCTCAGTATATCAGAACCTGGAACAGTAAAACTTGCTGATGTCACATCTTGTTTTGCGCTGAAGCTGCTGTCTTGATAAGGGACAATGTTTCTTGTCCTCTAAGGGAAATGGAGGCAATGAACACATGGATGGTGAAAGAAAATAGATTTTATTAAGTAGCTTAAATAATGTACAGAAGTAAATCACAGCTACAGAAAAATCAATGCAAGAAAATAATATACTTACCCCACCTGTTGGGAACTCCTGGAGAATGACAACAGATGGACCCCCATAATTGGCCAACTGCACAGCACTGCTCTGTAGTTTCAGTCTGTGCTGAACATAACTGACCCTGACAGGAGTGATACATCTCAGACCTTCCCAGGGTCAACTGGATAGCAGTAGCATGTAGCAAGCTTTCAATACAAATAACTGTGTTACCATCTTAAAGCTCTATTTCGCCCTGTATTAGGCGCAAAGAGATATAAACAACATACTCCATTGTTCAGTACATCAGTTAGAGCTACATGCAATGCTGAGGTGAGTTTCTGGTTGTGCAAGGCTTCAGGTCTGCAAGGCCCAAATGGAGAAATTGACTCCTTGTGATGATAATGGTCTTCCACAATTTCACTATAGATGTGTGTTTTTCTTGTGTACATTTCCATAAACTTGATAACAGGCTTCAGTTTAAGAAAAACTCATAATTTAGACTGCCTCTTGAATATGAATCTGAACAACAATCTATTAAATATTTTGCCTTATTGAAGTTGAGGTGGATACTAAATATGATTTATGCCCAGGTGACCTCAGTTTTGAGAGATAAGCAGGTTTTTCATCCAAGCATCTTATCACTTGCTACCCATTTATTCTCTGTCATAGAATAATTCATGCACCTGAGAATCAAGCCTATATAGCTCTACCACAGATTTTTGGTGTTTTGTCATGTTGTATACAAACAAAGGACCTGCAGGGGCTTATGGGAGACATCTCATTTCCCCCTTCCCCCACTATTTCCTCTTTCTGTTCTTTGAAAGCCCTCCTCTTTGCCTGATTCCTTCTCTCCTTCTCACCCACCCACCAACCTTTATATGCACCCTTGTCATCAGCTTTCCCTCCCTCCCTTCCTTTGGCACTCTCTGTTTGGGAACACTATGGTCCAGATATATAGTTCTACATGCTGGTCCAACACCAGTTACCCAATGTTGGATGCCTGGCCTGGCCCAGTTGCACAGTGGCAGACACTAGGCCAAATTACATTGTCCCAGATGCTGGGTTGTACCCAGTTACATAGTGTTGGATGCCCAGCTGGTCCCAGTTGTGCAGTGGACCACTCTAACCATTACACCAGACTAGTTTTGATGGGAAGGCTGCTATTGAACAATAGGAAGCAGATGGGCCTGGGTATGGCAGGGAGGTTTCATGGTAGCAATTTGCTTGGTGGTTGCTGGCAGGCCTAGCCCAGATAAGGCCTCCCTCAAAGACCAGAACAGCCCTAGAAAGGGTTCTGTCCTCTCCCTGAGCCTTTTACTGACAAAAACCAAGGTTTGAAGTCTACCAATACTGTTGTGGTTGCCTAGCAACTGCCACTGAGGACATCCATTTTTTTAAAGCTAAAAGCACTGCTGCTATTATTTGGGAGGCTCACCCCTATTTATTTATTTTTGTTTGATTTCTGATTTTTCTGCAAGCCTAGGGCTTTTTTCAGGTTTGTAGAAAGATTAGTCTTTTCTGCCCATGGCTCCAGTCTCCAGATCACAGTATCCACATGTTGTGTACTGAGCCAGGACAGTACCAGGAAACTGACTAAGCTTGTGTCACCTGAACAGTGGGTAGCTAGGATCCTGGAACGGACCTATAGTTTTGTTGTAATGTAAATAGCCTGTCATAGGGAGTGTGTGTGGGGGGGTGGGGTGGGGTGTTTTGCACGAATATAAGCAGGGCCCCAGCCCTTCTGGACTTGTCTTAGAGTTGAGCTGAAATCACAAATAAACTATGAGCTGATCACTTCACACGTCTCGAACCCAGTATATTTCACCACATATTTGGCCACATTGAGAATTATATCTATTGGTATATAGTCTGTTCTTTCCAAAACAATACTGTTTTCCCCTTGCCTTCATTTTCTTTCCATTCCCACAACTGCATTTTTCATTCAAGCAGTGCCCTAATTATATGCTCCATCAGCTGCTACAGTATTTCCTTTGTGGCTTCTCAGACACACACACAGATTGCCTTCTTCAGCACAATCAAAATGCAGCTGCTAAGGTCATCTTACTTGTCTGTCAATTTGATCATCTCATCCAACTGTTTCAATTCCTTCCATGGCTCATACTTCCAATGCATTTGACCTTCTTGTTAACATTTTAAAAGCATGTTTCACTGTTTTTAAAAGCTTTGCAATGACTTCTGACCCCACAAACCTGCCACTGATTCTAGCCATGTCTACCTGTTTATCAGTATCTCATACAACCACTTTGGGTAGTGGCTGAGCTACAATAGTTGACATCTCTGAGCTTGTTCACAAACCTTTAAGCTATCCACCTTATGCCCTGTATTTGAAAACTGATTTTGCTCTCCTACATAAAGCGAATTGACGTGACAAATATATAAAGCTGTACTTTCCACCCAAAAGGCTCCTTATCCTGGATGCCATTAAATGATTACCGCACCATAAACATCTGTCTATCTTTCTAGCACATTCAACTTGTTTCCACAAATATTATACTTAACATAATATTTCTTCAAGATAAAAAGTACTTCATAATGGAAAGACAGAGAAATGCTTATGTAAACAACCTAGCATGCCCCTTCTGAACATATCTGGGTATTAGCTGTTTACAATACAGCAAATGAACTTGTCAAGCTGTGAAATGTACTGGAATTTTTCATTCACAATAACAGCATACCTTTATGCACGAGTAAACGCAGGACATTGCACTTAAAAGAGAAGAAAGACTGACATCAGCAGTGAGGGTCACATCTTATTTAGAGGGAAAAGTTTGACAAACTACATCCTAAAGAAATTTTGTAAACTATAACAGAAAGACATTCGTGTCAAGCTCATACTGGAATGTATTTTAAATACTGTCACAATATAGCAAGTGGGTAAAACCCCTCAATTATGACTGAAGCAATGCAAATTTGTAACTTGTACAACTTAAATGGAAATGATTCCTTTCATTTATTAGCTCATTTGACCAAAGGTCTTCTTAAGCATCATAACATTAACATAAGACATGGCACAACAGCAGTTAAAACAACAAGAAAGTCCAGAGATAAGTTGAGTGATCATCACAAATCACAAACCACATAGGTAAGGGATCTTGAAAAATATATAGAATAAAAGAATAAAACCTGATAAAATTTAAAACAGAAGAAAATAGTTTAATAAACACACCATTCCCTTAATATCTAAGATCTAGATTGATCTAGGAGCTCTTTTATGATTAAAAACAGGGCACTTCAACAGCGTTTTAGAGAGATAACTATTTTATTTTAAATAATATTATATTAGCAGAATATATAATTCCTAAATGCACATAGTATCATGCAATGGTGGCAAGAATATAAATGTCAATTTTCCAGCAGCAGCAACAGTATGCTATATGTATACTGCTGCGTACTCACCAAACAGTTTGGCACACTTATTACCTAACAGGGGAAGGAAAAGAAGTTGGGTTCACTCCACCAATAAACAAGTTAAACAGCACTGTCAAAACTGACAGTGGCAGCAATCTAGTCAGCATTGCACATCTGCTCTCAAATACAGCACAAAAAAGATCACGTGCAGCTTCATATAGGGTACGTGAGTCCAGAAAGAGAAACATTCCATAAAGGACTTGATATCAACAACATTCTTAAAAAAATCTTCTGATATCAGATCATAGATTATACAGTCACTATCATTATTAATACTAAAGGGGAAAATAGTGGACAGGACCCAACACAGTATGATCTAGTACAGTGCATTAAATCAATGCTACTCATGGTCCTACAGCACACGGTAACAGTTCCTAGTCAATCATTGAATGTTAGGTACTTCAACATTTTATCATCACTTTTATTCCACTAAATAAATATGAGAGGTATAGATCAGCAAAACAATATAATACAGTTACATCCTCCTAAGTTTGTTGAAGTCACTGAACTTAGGAGGATGTAACTCTGCATAGAACTTCACTGTACCACAGATCCCACTCCCCCCCCCTTACTTTTTATTTATGCAGTTATGGTCCTAATTTCTATATTTAAAATCTTTACCCACCAGGGGGATTCCCTAAATTTAGCTTTTTCTTTTTTTAAAAAAAATTCCCCAGATCTCTCTTTAACAGCTCATATAGCTCAGTTTGCCACATGACCCTCAAAGTTTTCAGTTTAGCAGATGATGAAAGGATGAGATGGTTAGACAGTGTCATAGATGCAACGAACATGAAATTGAGCCAACTTCAGAGGACGGTGGAAGACAGGAGGGCCTGGTGGGAGATGATCCATGGGGTCGCGAAGAGTCGGACTCGACTGTGCGACTGAACAACAACAAAACATGAAGCCAAGCAGTTATCCTTACCTGCTGTTCAGTGTCAAAGAGTAACAGGGTTTCTCTAAGTATATTAGAATTACCGCAAAATGACCTCAGAGCTTCAGGTTTGAGAGTCAAGGTAGAAGTTACATGGCAGATATGTGTAACAGACTTCTGAAATTTATTCCAATGAAAAACAGACACAAATGGAAGCAAATTAGGGGGGAAAGGGAGACTGGTGGATGGGGTACTCCTCTCCAACTGTTTTTTCACTCAAGCTCTCCTTCTTCACAGATTATGTGCCACGTAAGAGGGGACAGTAGTTTTCCTTCAAAAGTGTAAGAGAAGTGAAAAGTACTGAGACTGATGCAGTGATTTCAGCTCATACTTTTATTTTAAGTGAAGAAGAAGACAAACTCTACTGGCTCACAGGCTGGCTTATATTCCCAGTAAACCCCACACCCAAAACACACCCCACACCAGTGATAGGTTATTAACATTGTCAGGCATTCCATAGGTCCTCACTAGGATCCTAGCCCTCCGATAGGTGTGGGCTAGTATCTGCTCGGGCCATTCTTCTCTGGGGCGAAGCTCGGCTGTTTCGCATGACCGCGTGGAGGCCCGGCTTTGCACACGGTCAAACTTCGATACATAACAAGAAGGGAAAGCAATTTTGTTCGAAGAAGGGCTAATTTCCCTGGCTGGCTGTCACTTCTCCAATTAAATCTGCAAATTCCTGCAACTTCGTTTTTTTAAATGTAGACACTTAAATGACGAAATTTCTAATAGTTTCCTGTCTTTGTTATGCTTGTTAAAGAAACTATTGAGACTATTTCATTATTTTGCCAGAGGTTTGTCGTATTTTAATGTCATGTAAATACTTACTGTGATATTATTTACAAGGAATAAAGACATAAATGTATTGACAAAAAAGATGAAAATAATATAATTTTCAGAATGGAACAGCAAGGCTGATTTAACTTATGCAATACCAGGGATTCTTTTTTTCTAATCATGTAAAAAAACCTATGCACCATTTTCAAAGTAATTTAGGCTGTCAGCTTTCCTCCCTGTTAGCCAAATGCTAATTCCACAATTCTTGGAATTAAGTGCTATCTAATTTGTTGAGCTTGGAGTTTCTTTACTATCTTTTTTGAAATCATCTTCAAAGATGAAGTTATTGCACATGCTAACTAATCACTCCCCATTATCTTAATGACCAAGTTTTTTAAATTAGTCACACCCAAGAGTTCAAGGTCAGAAAGATGCATTGTGAAGCCTCTTCCCTACAATTTCCATTTATTATTAACAAGGTTGCAAGCAATTTCTAGAAGGAAAAGTTGTGACATGCAGTTCATTAAGACCAACTAAAGCATCAGAAAATGTAGTGCAATTATTTATCCTAGTGCCAGAGACTTTAGCTACAAAGATTAGACAAGACAAAGTAATAAAAGGGAATGATACAGAATTTAAAATGAAAAGCTATGCAGATGATGTGGTTCTAACAGTTTTGGATCCACAAAATTGTTACAGTATGTAATAGAACATATTGAAGAATTTGGATCCCTATCAGGATATAAAATTAGTAGGAAGAAGATGAAAATGATAATGAAATTTTTAATGCAACAACAAGAAGATATTATAAAGAGTACAGAATGCACTGTAGCCACTAAACCTATCAAATATTTGGGGATAAATGTGACCGGTCAAAATTGTAATGTTTTCAAAAACAACTACCAGAAGACTTGGAAATCAATACAAGCAGAATTATCCAGATGGAATAATAAAAAAATAATAATGGCTGGGTAGAATTTCAGCAATCAAAATGAGTGTATTGCCAAAATTATAATTTTTTTAATTGCAAAAACTACATCACCAGTTTGTGTCATCAGTGACTCATATTCATCCCACCTACTGCCCTACCACCCCCTCCAGTGTGTCTTGGAGACACCCACCCTGAAAAAAAACCCCACCATAATACTTATTGCATTACAACATGATGGTTTTCAAGATGGAAGGAGGACAGTGGCCAGGGAGAAAAAGTTTCCCTTCAGCAGTTCCTGGAAGGTGAATGTGTGTGTTAGCGTTCCCCCCCCCCATTAGACACAATTGATTTTTTTTTTGCTTAAAACATACATTGTAGTGACTGCATTATGATTCATTTTTTCTCATTATAATACCACAAAGTTATAACATTGTGACAAAACTCTCCAGCTTCATGGAAACCTAAAGTAGACTTTCCAATTTCCCAGGGGGGGGGGCTGGGGCTGGGCCAGAGGCATTGCTGTGCCAGGTCCTTAAAAGAACTGAGGCCCAGTGACATCATAGGGAGGAGCCAGTGACGTCACAGGCCATTGTCACTATTTATGGAGGCGGAGCCATGTGGGGTTTAGGAAGGGGTTCTCCAGAAATTTAGGGGGACCTGGAAACCCTTGAGAACCCCCCTAGCCAGGCCCAACGGCTCAGAAACAAAGCATGGCATGGGCAAAATCCTCTACATAAAACCCTGGAGAACCACTGCCAGTCTGAGTAGACAATGATGACACTGATAGACTGATGGTGGAGAAATCATGCTTTGTGTGCCAAAGGATAAAGGTTTAAACCGAGAAGGTCTAAGAAAACAGGTGTTGGAAAGGATCTGTCTCTGTCTGAATCTCTAGAGATCACCTGCATCAGAGTAGACCATGCTGAAGTAGATGGACCAATGGCATGAAGACCAGTGTGGATTGAGGAGACCCATGTTCAGATCTACATTTTGCATGACACTTACTTGGTGATACTGGGACAGTTAGATTTGAGTCCAATAGCAGATTAGAGACCAACAAGAGTTTCAGGGAATAAGTTTCCAAGAGTCAAAGCTCCTTTCATCAGGCTGGGTGATATTGCCATTTTCGTGAGGTCAATATAAGGGAAGCAAGAGAGAAGGGGATGTTGTGCCACTCCTAAAGCCCTGCACGGTTTTTGATTTAGGCATCTGAACTATAACACTGTTATGGGGGAAGGTTCATGGCCCAGCATCACTGGCTGTTTGTGTTATAAATATGTGTGTTACAAGGTCTAAAATTCAGTCATTATAGGGTTAATGTGCTTAGGGTTAATGTGTTTAGACTGACCTGGAAGGGAACCTGACAGAAAGCCATTGGGAAGAAAGCCTAGGAAACTGAAGCCTATTTACTAACAATCATTGGTTAATGCATTCAGGTGATTTCCTTCTATTTTCCTGTGAACCCTTCCCTTTAGAAATAAAGATTTTACACAGAAAGAAAATGCCTCCTCTCCAGTGAACAAAGATCCATTGCAAACTCTGAATATTTAACTATTTTTACCAATTTTCCAACAGTTTGGACCTGGGGTGGGAAGTGATGAAGAGATAGGAACTGATATCACAGAGATGGTATATGGGAAAGATAGATTTTTTACCGTCCTTCAGATCCAGGGTTATTTTTTCCTCTGGAATTGTCATGAATAGGTAAGACCTGCTCCTCTTTTTAAAAACATCATCCCTCAGCCAAACATCTGTCTGGATTTTGTTGTGCAGGAGATCAGGCTGGGATTGTTGCTTGATTAAGGGGAGGGAGTTTCTTTTCACACCCACAGGATCCTGGCTTTAAAAAATAGAAAGGGGGGTGACTGCTATGTGAAGTGAAGTTCTTACCTGCAACTGGAAATATTTTTCCCCTCTGACTTTTTTTGGGAGGAGGGTTGGAAAAATGTATTCCTATTTTTAAAAAATTCCTTCTCTTCTCCTACACGGAATCAAAGAAACATTAAATCCACCTACCCATGGGATCAGCATCTCCCCCCCCACACACACACACTGCTTCTCTCCCTTGCAGAATTTCTTTCTGGTCTTTATTCACTGTTTGGGGCCTCCCTCCTGCCACATCTGTCTCCATTCAAGGTTGTTGCAGGCTTACAAGTTACACATGTTACATCCCAAAGTTAAAGTAGAAACTGGCATCAGAGTGGGTGGAAGTGAGGAGAGAAAAGAGAAAAGAGGCAAAGTCTCTTCAAACAGCCTTTTCCCAGGGCCCGGAGCCAGGAATCTCTGAATCACTTAAAGAGTTGAGTTTATTTCTTTTATAAACCACCACCCCTGTGTTCCCCCACTTCCAAGATTACCTTTCTAAAAACATACAGTGGTGCAAGGTGGGGAGGAGCAAGAAGTGCACGAGGAGGAGGGGGGGCTGATATATTTTTATGCCTCTAACACAGACATTCCCAAATGACCTCCCCCTTTTGGACAATGCAGTGCTGGTGTAACATTATTGCACGTGTGCAATTTTTTTAAAGGTCTCTATTACTGATGAAGTGCATGATGGGAGGTGGATGGCCCCCGTTCAAAGTAAATGTGGAATGCATGGGATGGGTCTGATCCTGAAAACCTATGAGGTAAAAGCCCTATTGCAAAAGGAGTGCCACAAAGTCAAAGAATCGGAAAGGAATTCAACTTGCTGGTACAAAGAAATAAGACCATACAGAGAAATGTTCTGTGGCAATGGCTTCTATTACCCCTTCCAGTTTTTAGTTCTGTCATGGTGTATACCAAAATGTATGCCCCTTTGCTCCAAAAGCACAGAACTGGAAAGACTAAAATTGCTCACAAACAAGATCCGCTAGTTACATACAGTTGCACCCTGTGAATCAGTAATGTGTTTAGTGTTAGGGATGCTCAAATGCCTGCTGGCTGTGCTCACAGTCTGCTTGCCAGTGGCACTCAGGCAGCCAATTAATTGAGAGGCTGTTTGCAATCTGTTTACATCTTTTCACAGTAATAGCCTACTGGCACCCATCAGAACCTGACTGCCAGCTGATGAGGGATCAACTAAAAGTCACCTTCTGATTTCTGGGTAGGGAAATTTTGCTGTGTATACAGCAAAGTAATTTTCTCTACAACCCAATCTAGAAGTTTAAGATGAAGGGAAAATAAGTCAGTCATTTCTGTTATTCTCACCCCAAGCTTCTTCCTGTGTTTCAGGCTTGCTGGAACTGCGAGAGAGAAGCTTAGGAGGTGAGGATGGAAAACGGATCTTAGCTGATGTCAAACTGAGAGTCACCTCTGGATCTCCACTCCCAGACTTCTTGCTAGGTCCCTTGCAAGGGCCAAACTAGATACGAAGCCATCTCTGGGTCTGACCTGGTCATGCCACCATCCTTTTAAAGCTTAACACAGGCAATTTCAAAATGCTTCTGGGGCTCAGTCCTGATTGTGCCCACAGCATGGGATGAGGTGCTCATTTCCCCTGCACCTTTTCAAGTCCCAAAACGCTGTGGAGGGCATTGCCATTTCAGCACTTGCCATGGCATAAGGAGAACAAGATCACCTGGTTCTGTCATGCCATGAGCCCAATCAAGATCAGAGGTTTTGGAGGGCAGATATAATAAAGTATCATACTATAATAGAACATGCAGATACTAATATGATACCATCAAAACCATCAAACATATGATTATGGAGTGCCATATATTCAATGAGGGGCTAATTTAGTCACCCATTTACTTAAAGATACAGAATTGCTAAATGTGCGAGCCCAGGTGTCATGGGTACTATCAGTGGCAAAATTCATAGGCACAATAATCAAACATAAAAGTAATAATACTAAGGTCTTTTAAAATATTTTTGTTCGAATTTCTGCTTAAGGTGATAGCCATATGAGCTGTAATAGAAAGATAGATAGACAGACAGACAGACGGACCAGTCTATCACAGCATTTTTTAATCACCAACATTATCCTTAAAATGGAGGCCTCTTCCCGGTTCGGACCCAGGGATGCCATCACATTTAGTTTGACCCTCAGCAAGATGGTCAGGAGGCAGTTTCTGTTTAGCAGCTGTATGAGTTGTTCATTGGTTGCTCAACAGATTGGGTAATCAGCTCACCTGTGTTCAGGACAGCACCACTGTATGTGTGGCATCCCAAATTAGTATAAAACAGACCCATCAGCACAGTCCTCTTTATTGGAAGGAACTCTGCTGATTGGGAAATGGCCCTTTCAGTTACCCATCTAACTTTCTCCTCACTCTTCCATTTCCCAGACTTTCTTGAATGCTAAGCCAGTCAAATGTCACAATAATTTGCTGAATACAAATATTTTCTATTATTACCAGTAGTCAGTCAGTCTTTATTATGACCCACAGGCCATGCAAAAGCAAAGTAAACAGATAAAAACACCAGTATTAACATCTACATAAATATCTATAAATTATCTATAAAATTATCTACATAAAATCTTAGCATACACAATTTTTTCCTAATATGTCTGAGTAAATTATACACTGGATGTTATCTCAGTCCATATTTTCATTGCAAAGCATAGCAACTTCACCACAAAGTAGTTCTTTGGTCAACTCCTGTTGATAAGATTTTAAGAGTCTTCTGCTCACATACTCTTCTGTTTAGTTTTTAAATCAGCCAGCACATATTCCAATAAATCCAAGCATGCCTGTACATAAAATCTTCAGTGGAAAAAACATGTGAACCAATGTCTCCATCAAAGTCTACAATAATATGGAAAGATTTTGTCTCTTCCAGATAGGAGTGCAGGTTAAATCTAGCCAGCATAAATGCATGGTGATATCTTGGAACTGTTAATATAGATTGGTAATGTGCATGTCAATGTGGGGTCATTGGAGCTAAGTTAAATAGTAGGGGAGAGAATGTACTAGTAGCTAAATTTTCACTTCAGATTACTTATTAACATTTTTAGTTCAGGTTCTGATTACTCAATATCTGAACACAGATCTCCAAATTAATGTGGGAATTGTAACCTTTATAAGCTTTTGATTACCTATGATAATCCTTAAAACAGATCAGGACTTCTGAATCAGTAGCTGTTTCTCCTTGTTATCTGTTTGTTCTCAAACAGTGAAGACAAGGATGAAATTTGTCAGGTCTACCCTCTTATCTAAATTGAATTCAGAGAGGCATAAATAATTTTATTGTTAATCCAAGAATGCTTCTATGAGAACTGAGCATATCCAAATTTAACACTGGCACACTCTCATCTCTCTCTGTGTGTGTATGTTTAATGCAAAAGAGAACTCACATGAAAAGGAAGGAAAAATGTGAGATGGGATGCATCCACAATTTGCCCTCCAATGTATGGATTTTGTACAAGAGGAGCCTGAGTAAGGCTAGGAAAAGGACTCGAGTTAGTGGGTTGAGTAAGAAGCAATGCTAAGGGTCTACTCAGAAGTAAGGGCCCTTTTATTGAATGGGGCTTAATTCCAGGAAAATGTTCTTAAGATTTCAGCAATAGACACTGGCAAAAGAGGAATAACTATCATAAACTTTTTACTTTTTCTGCATGCTGACAGCTCTGGTGGGTGAAGTAGCATTCTAATGTGGAGTTAAGGCGATGGGCAGGGAGATGGGTTGAAAGCAAATCCCACAGCCAAGTAACTCTTCTACTATCCACCATGTCTGACTTGTATGAACAGAAGAAGAAGAAGAGATTGGATTTATACCCTGCCCTTCACTTGGAGTCTCAGAGCGGCTTACAAACTCCTTTCCCTTCCCCTCCCCACAACAGACACCCTGTGAGGTAGGTGGGGCTGAGAGAGCTCTTTCCAGAACTGTCCTTGAAAGGACAGCTCTGACAGAACTATGTCTTGCCCAAGGTAATCCCAGCAGCTGCAAGTGGAGGACTGGGGAATCAGATCTGGTTCTCCCACATTAGAGTCCATGCACTTAACCACTACACCAAACTGTGTGACCATCTATGAAGGAAGAGTATACTGCAATGCCTAATGTGAAATGATGAGCTAGGTTGAGCTCAACAACTTGACCCACAGCACGCATTTATGTTCACTATGTGAAAAGGATGTGGCTTTAAAAAAAAAAGATTATTATTAATTTGTTGTAAAGAAATGAGACAATCGTGGCTTTAAAAAATTCTGAAAGTAGCTGAAGCCCAAAAATATAATTAATGGACAATTCTATGCAAGTCCCATTTTCTGCCCAAGGTGAATTCTATCTTTTTGTGAACAGGAGGGACTAAGAGTGAACCCTGCACAAGTCCCTGTGGCTTGGATGAATCATGGTGCAATCCTAAAAATAGTTACACCCTTCTAAATCTATTGAAAGGGTGTCCCTTTGTTTAGGATTAGAGTGCTTAGAACGGTGTCCATCTGTTTAGGACTGCACTATAAGGATATGATGAATTTACTCAGAAAAACTTCAAGCAGAAGCACACAAATACACCACAGACCATTTTCAGTAATAATCCAAAGTGGGATTGATAAACTGCCTATTATAAACTCATCTGTGGAGGGGGGGTTGTTTGTTTTTTTGCCTTTACTTTTCTAACACTCTGTTTTGTTTTGTATTTAGTTTGAAATTTCCACTGGGCAAAATTTGCACATGTGAAATATGTAACAATGTCAGGGGAATTCAGATCTGCTGAGTGGGAGAGCAGTCAGTTGTTCATTTCTGACGTACTGTAAACTTTTTACCCTTCTGAATATCATCTTTGTTTTAAATAATAACATAAACATTGTGCAATACATGAGACAGCTTAGCTCAATGATACAGTCATTAGTGCTGCATAATCTGATTCATTTGATGTTTTAATAATACAAAACGTGGTTCCTGTTTTATTACACTGCTGTTAATGCAGATATGACATGCTTACAAAAGATTTACTGTATTGCTATTTGCATACAGTCTTCCTTAATAGTCTGCAAAACTCACTGTTCTTTGAACACTTCACTTCACATCAAAATGTTCCACAATGAACAAAGAGTGCCATCTTCTGTTTTAACTGCAGGGCACATAACTCTACCAGAGTGCTGATAGGCATGGCTTATTGTCTGGTACTTATCCTCAATGTGTTCTTTAAAGGATTTCTTTAGGATTTTTCCCTCTGAAAAATATGAAGTATGAAAAATAAAGTATAAACTTAACTTGTTTTTGTGTTGTGTGAAAAACAATGTTAATTCAGTTGACTGTTCCAAAACTGTAATTCTCAACTACCTTCTTTTGTTATGGAGTAACTTTCATTTTTACCAACTCACATGATGTTCCCTTCATAGAAAAAATGAAGAAAAGTAGAGCAAGCTGGTTCTTCTGTTTCTAGGATCAGGAACACAAGAAATCATTCACAAGATCTCAGATCTTAGTGGAAGTCAAATCTGTATTTCATAAATGGCAGACAAGGTGATAAACCTGTTTTTACAATGTACCTCCTTAATTAGGGACTCACATGACTGAATGCTGTTTCATAACTATACAGAGAAAACTGGTATATCAAGACATAAGACACAGAGGTTGCAGTTTCTACAGAACACAACTCCCTTTACCACAGTGAGATTTTGGGATCCTTACTAGATGTTCTTTGCTCTCCATTTCCTTAAACCTGCATAAGAATTTATAATTAATAAAAACTACCAGTTTCTTTCCCAAACCCACAATACAAAGTAGGAACAACAAGTACTACTACTACAAATGTTCTAGCTTGTTGAGGGCCTGTTCTTTAGTGCACTGAAGGAAGCAGTGGTCCGCCCTCTCCTGAAAAGATATCTTTGGATATCCAACCTGCCCTATCTGGGCAAACTGATTGAGAGGGCAGTGGTGACTCAGCTGCAGAGTGTTTTGGATGACACATCCGCATTAGATCCCTTCCAGTCCGGTTTCCGACCAGGCCATGGTCGCCCTCACAGATGACCTTTGGAGGCACCTGGATCGAGGTGGTAAGGCAGTCTTGTTGTTGTTAGACCTGTCAGTGGCATTCAACACAGTCGACCATCAACTACTGACCCACCACCTCGCCGACACTGGGATTCAGGGGTTTGCCTTGCAGTGGCTCTCCTCGTTCCTTCAGGGTTGGGAACAAAGGGTGGCATTGGGGGAACAGCTGTCCCAAAGGCACCCACTTGTCTGCAGAGTGCCACAAGGAGCAGCACTCTCCCCGATGTTATTTAACATCTACATACACCCCCTTGCCCCGACTGTCCGGAGGTATGGGTTGGGTTGTCACCAGTATGCGGATGACACCCAGCTCTATCTGTTGTTGGACGGACAGTCAGACTCTAGTCTGGGAGAACTAGACCTAGCATTGAAAGCTGTGCCTGGTTGGCTTAGACTGAGTTGATTGAAATTGAATCCAACGAAGACAGAGGTCCTGTGCCTGAGTCAGAGTGGCCCGAGGGTAGGGATCCCTCTCCTGACCCTCGATGGGGCACCATTGGTGCCAGTGCTGGAGGTTAGGAATTTGGGAGTTGTCCTGGATGCCTCCTTGAAAATGGAGGCTCAGGTAGCAGCCACTGCGAAGTCTGCCTTTTACCATCTCCAGCTGATTAAGCAGTTGGTTCCCTTCCTTGAATGCAATGACCTGGCAACAGTAATTCACCTCGAGATTGGATTACTGCAATGCTCTCTACATGGGCCTGCCTTTGTCCCAGATTCAGAAGCTGCAGCTGGTGCAGAATGCAGTGGCGAGGCTGTTGTTGTGCCTCCCTATGCAAGAGCACATCCAGCCTGCCCTAAAAGCACTGCATTGGCTGCCTATAGCATACCGAATTTGGTTCAAGGTGCTGGTTCTTACCTTTAAAGCCCTATATGGTTAGGGACCTACTTACCTAAGGGACCTCCTTTCCCCACATATTCCACAGAGAGCACTAAGATCGGGGTCCCAACATCGTTTGGCCCTTCCAGGTCCTAAATAAGCCAGGCTAGATGTAATGAGGGCCAGGGCCTTTTCTGTGGCAGCCCCATACTGGTGGAATGAGCTCCCGGAGGACATCAGGGCCCTGCGGGATCTTTTACAGGGCCTGTAAAATGGAGCTCTTCCATCAGGCTTTCGATTAGGGTGCCGCCGCTGATGCCATGGCCCTGGCCCCAATACCAATATTAATACCAACATCAGCATTAAATCAACATCTATTATCCTGGCAAGGACCTGGACAATGGTGGTTGTTGCCATCTGGATGCTGGAAGAATGCCGCCATCGTTTATTACCTGTACTACTAGCACTTTGAAATTATGATGGTTTTAACTGTTTTATCTTTTCAAATATTGTTTTATTGTACTACAATTATGCTGTAAGCCGCCCTGAGCCCACTTAGGCGGGAAGGGCGGGATAAAAATCAAAGGAAATAAATAAACAAACAAATATACCCCCTGTGAGCTAAGAACAACAACAACAGAAGTCCTTATCCCATTATTGGCATCTAGCTAATTTCATGACTAAAAACCTTGGGTGGGGGATGAGAAGGATGCTTCCTCTCCAGTGAGGAGAAAGGGGGAGGTACAGCTAGCTTTATGGGTGGAAAGCACGGGGCAAATGTATTGTCCTCCATTCTTCTAAGGAATGGAGACAGTCATTTTTCCACCTACATGATGCATACCAGTAACAAAGTTCTCACTGAGACTGGAGCTAAAGTAAGTAGGTTCTGAGAATGTATCAACAATGGTCAATGGTTAAAAAGAAAGGTCAGTGGTCTCTGCTGCCTGGCCTGATAAATTCCAACAGACATTCGAAAACAGCACATTGACTTAAAATACATGGTGTTATTCATTACAAGTGGAGTAGAAGTTCTAGGTTGCCCAGAATAGTAAAGCAATAATTATGAGCAGTACATTAAAAGTTATATTGTGAATGAATTATTTGCAAACTTCATCTACATCACTAATTATGAGAAGGTTTTATGCTAAACTACTAGATTCAGAATCTCAATTACAGATGATGAAATGCTGAAAATTTGGAAATAACTGTCCTGAAAACTCTCTTTGTCCTTCATTTTTACATTAGCATCAAGCCAAACAAATCTCACTGCAGTAGCTACAGTTGAGAGTAACAGCAGACACAGATTGCTGGAAAACCAATCGCATTTTCTTATAAATTTATAAACACTATGCTGTACAAGGATACTGTGAGTTTTGTGGGTCAATTTTATTTTGTAATATGCTTAGACAAGATGACTTTTAGGGCTCAATAGTACACTTTTTCAAACTTTACTTATGTCAGCAAGTGAAGTGGGGTCACATGGATTTCCCCCATTGACAGTCTCCATGTCAATATATCTAATTCTTAATATGACTAAATCTGTGATTCTTACATTCAGATACTGGAGCCATGAACAGGCAAGACAGATCTTTCTAGAAACCTAAAAAATGTTGCAGGTTTGCAGAAAAATCTGGAATCTAAAAGAATTATTGAGTGGGTAAACCTACCAGAAAATAATAAAATCTGACTTATAGCTTTAAGGAAAAAAATACCTTCAGTGGCTGTTGCTAGGCGACCACAACAATATCCACAGCCTTTTTTGGTTTCTATCAGTACCGCAACATCTGGGAAGCGTACCGTCTCCGTCCCTGATACGGCCCTTCCAGCACTGCTCTGCAATAAAAAAGAACCACCTACCGAGGTGGTTCTTTTCGAAGGGCTGCAGCAATGCTGACCATGGAATCGCCAGCGCGTCCTTGCACCGGCGCATCCCCAGCTCCTGGCCAAACTGTGCATGTGTGAGCATGCGCAGTTCGCCAGGCTCCCCTCCCCACCGTCGCTTTCTCCCCGGCATCTGATCGTGCCGGGGAGTGACGGTGCCGCGGCTCGGGGGGATCCGTGAGATCCCGCCGCGCCGTCTCAACTTTGCTGCGGCTCACATTAGCCACAGTTCGAGCGTCCTTTTCCCTGCCGTGTGGCAGGTATATATGAAGTAAATACATAATAAATATAGCTGAAGATGCTAGGTAGATAATAGTTAGGTTGGTTGTTGTTCTTCTTACAACAACTGAATAGTTATCCCTATACCAGATTGGAAGCAAGGAGCTGAGGCTAAGAGTAGATTGTTAAAGGCCATATAACTGAGGAAGACTTAAAGGGAGGGACTTTATAGCACAGTCTTAGAGTAGAGATCAAAGAAGTTCTGTCTGCCTCTTGCACTATGGCTAACAGAAGATCCCCATTGCAGTATTTGGTCTCAGGGCAAAGTCTGTTTAAAACAATGTATTCCCATGGTATAAACTAAAGAAAAGTGCTACTTCCATGGGAGTCCTACAGTTCTGTAACTGAGCTTGTTTCCCAGAACTTTGCCCTTTTGCTGCATCACTGAATTCCTCACCTTGGTTCCCCAGCTCCTTAGGTGGTTTCAGTTTGGATTTTTCTTTCACACTGGACCCCTTTTCTTTTCTTCTGCTCCAGATTACAGTCCCATGGCCTCTTTCCCCCATTATTTGTTTTTGAGGAACCACCCCCTCCATTTTTACTTCTCAATCAGAATGTTGTGCCAGACTGGCACCCAGGTATACTGCAGACTGTTCAACCCCCAAATAATTACCCCAGCAACACAGTCTGACTCCATATGTGTGGAGAATGCTTTGCACACATGACCTGATTTGGACAATAGACAAAACATTTAAATCTTCTGTGTTAAATATAATCCATATCAGTGCTCACATCCTGTTAATCACTGGTGTAGCTGGACAGATGCCAAACATGTTAAGCAATAGACTAAAAGGGTAAAGGACTTCTCGAATTTTAGATGAAGTACTTTTTAAGAAAAAACACTTAGAATTAATATATGAGGAAACTCCCCTGAAGTCTAAATATATAATTGGATACATCTGTGTCTGAGTGATTCCTTTGCCCTGCAGTCAGTGCATTGTGCATGCTGTTAACATTCAGTCATTCATTGTGAATTGCTTAGCATTGACTGAGCTCCATTAGAGGTTGTCAGATAGTGAAAAGGGATAGTGCCTTGTCAAAGCCAGTGGTGATTTAACTTGGCTATTAGATTTCAGGATTCAGCTTTGTATATGCATGCTGACAAGACTATTCCTGCAACACTGGCAACAATGTCAGCACAGTTCTCCAAGGTCAACATTGACCTCTTAATCTATGGGGAACAAGAAAATGATAAATGTCTTCAGCCACTCTACAACATGTAAGTTGTTAGTACAGAGTGAGACTAAAGATCTAAATGATAAAAGAAACCAGTGCTCTCATTTTTGATATATATATCTTAGCTGAATGAGAGGAATTTTAGAAGTCTTGATGCAAGCTTATGAGGAGTTCCTAAAGTACCTATACTATGTTGGCCCTGTACTGCTATGATTTTGAAGCATGAAGTATTTACATTGTTAGGTTCATATTTTGACTTCAGCTATAGAACATGCCATGTCAAGAACATTTATTTATTTATTTATTTATTTATTTATTTATTATGAGATTTCTATCCCGCCCTACCCAGTGGCTCAGGGTGGCTAACAACAACATACAAATACTAAAACAATAAAATAATTTTAAATACAATAAAAACTGGTGCTTCAGTCTATACAATCTATACCATTTACAAAATGCTCGGCGATTATTTGCTGCCTATGATCTTAATAATGAAAGCGTCCCAGCGCAAACATAAGGAAATAGTCATTGTAATTCAGCTAACAATACAATCCTATGAAAAGTTATTCCAGTCTCAGTCTACTTAAATCAACTCAATGTTGTAAGTGCTATGTTATTTTCAGCAAGTACCAAATAAAAGTAGTTACAATATGTCTTATTGTTTAACTTGCTGTAATCATTACAGAATTAAAACCAAGGCATCATTCTAATTATTTCATGTACCTGTCCCAGTGATTTTAGTAACTACTAGCAGCAATCAGTGTGGTCTCCAGTGTTTGCCTTTATTTGAGTATCATACCATGGTTTAATTGCAAAAGTATTAATTCAATTAATTTTAAAATTATTTTTCCATTGTTTTCAAAAATACACAACTGAGTAACCACCACTGGGTTCTGAATATTTCAGTTGTCAAGGAAACCTGGCTTCATGTTGCTTTGGAAACTGGATTCTGATGATAAGCCAATAGAAGTAGCTGCAGTTCATGGAATAATCAAGATCAAATTTAACATGGTTTATGTGTGTGGGTGTTTTTTCCTCCAGGAGGACTGGTATATTAGTGGATACCACTCACATTCTAAATTATACAACAATAGGGAAATGTTTAGGATGGAAGTTGACATAAAAGGAAAACAGAACATGTGAAAACTGCTATGCAAACAGGTTCTCATATGTTAAGCCTTGTAAATATTTGAACTGTCTGGTAGAATTCACATTTGCACGTCTAAACCAGTATTGTTCTAGTGAGTTCTCCACTCCTGGACAACAGGCCTTTAAAAGAGTAAAGGTGTTTAGGTAGCATAAAATAATATTTACCTTTTTATGTTAGTAGAATGTAAGATGCAATGCTGTTTCTTTACAACCATGAGGAACCTACTCGTTTTCTGGTGATGATAACAGCACAGACATAACACAATGGTAGAGTCTTGATAGATGCATAGAAATAGTGAGCATCCAGAACCAATGATTGTCAGAATGGTGAAGAACAAAAACACTTGGAAATGAAAGGGGTCAGCGAGGCAAGATATGTGATGTCTTCTAACACAAAATTTTGCAGGGATCCTAATGTCAGCTTTATGACATATCTACTTCCTTCTCCCTCAGTATGTTGTTATATTATCATGATTATGTGAGTATAATAAGTATATATTTATTTCTTCCTGTTATTTCTGGGTCTTCACAGCAACTTTTATATACCACCCCCCATAGTGCCCCATCAAGTGATGTTCAGTATGGTTTTAACCTTCTTTCATGCTTTTACTTCTACTTTTGAACTTAGTTTTGTTTATTATTTACTCATTTTATTTATAGCACACCTTTTTCACTGAGACACAAGGTGGACTTTCAGTGTTCTAGAAGCATAAGAGTGATCCTTAGCACTGTTGCTTGGTTTGTTTCCCATGACCCTGAATCACTCTTTTCCCGCACTTTTTTGTGCAGCTCGGAAGTGTAGGCCAGCAGATGAGGAAGGCCCCTCTCTGGAACTACAGCTCAATTAAGCCTTCTGGGGGAACATTTTAAACACACAGACGGCAGCCATCTCACAGATACAGATAACTGCCATTTCGTTACACCTACCAACAGCTACTGAGGGAAAAGGTTAGTTTCACACAGGAGGCAACTGTCTTCGTCAAGAGAGAAAGCCGTCTGCCAAGAAATTCTGAGAGGGCCCAGAAGCTGAAGGAGTGGGCGGGGAAAAGGAGCTAACCCAGCACCCAGCCAATGGCACACGAGTACTCTTGAGTGGTGGCTGGGCGGGACTCAGGCAACACAACCAGTGGCTAGGGACACATTCTGAGTGACAGATCATTCAGCCAACTCAGATCATTCAGATCATTCAGCCAACTCATTTTGGTCCTGCATAGACTAAACTGCAAATATGTATAAGGAGGGGGGGGAGTGAGGAAGATATGAGATAGCCATGTTTACAAAGTTGTATAAACAAACACACACAAAAAATGCTAATATCCGTAAGGCAAGTAGATTTTTAAGGCAATGTGAACGACACCCATGTCTTCAGTATCTACCACCAACCCAATATTTTCCTAAACGTCCCCTTTTCAAGGAGCTTGTAGAAGCTTTACAACGATCTCCAGGCTAAACACTTTGATGAGCCTGCAGAAGTGAGTCCTTTAATGGCAAGAACGATTGAAGACTGCATGTGCCATGTGTTGGAAGAGAAGGACTTTGTGCTGTCCCTTTGCCTGAGATTCCAGAGGAAGATTACAAGAGAGTCAGAGAGATAGAGAGGCAGGACACTTCCTGTACTACTCTCTGGTACTATCCCTTTGAAGTGTAGATTGCTACTCTTAGGGAAAACTTCCTTCCTTCTGGCTTCACCCTTGCTCTTCTCCACACAGTGCCACTTTTCTGCATCTTGGCCACATGACAGTAGGATGCTTTCCTGTATCTCCATCCATCTAGCTAGTTAGACTAGATTACAGAACCTATCTCTTCACTATCCTATCTAGAAATGGAGTTCCTATAATAAAGAATTCTTATTACTTTGCAACTATAAAAGGCTCCATGTGTAAATTTGTCTTCTTGCTAGCACACACAATCCAGATAGGCTTTGCTGTGCTATGAGCCTTGAGGATTCTGCTACCCATATAATCCAACACCATGTTTTTCTGGCACTAGTAGAGACACCCAAATGGGATGTACCCGCCAAAGAGTAAGTTTGGGGAAAGGGCAGTGATGTGATGGGTTGGCAGTACGTTTACTGACAGGAAGAAGTGGGATCTGGAGTTACCCTGAAATAATCCCAAATTATCTTATTTGAGGTAGGCCCATTCTAAATTGCAGTCAATGATCCGGTCCATTCTGTACATCATTAATTTAAAGAATGCTCTCTCCAAAGGTGTGATGATGGACACTAGTTTTAAAAAGAAGTCATAGACAATAACTCTATTAATGCCTATTAACCATGATGGCTAAAAGGAACCACCATATTCAGATGTTAATGTCTCCAAATTTGAGATACAGAGCACAAACAACATGGAAAATTTGTTTCCTTCTTGTCCAGCATGTTTATATGCTTCCGATAGGCACCTTCATGGAAACATGTTGTATTAGATGTACCTTTGATCCTCCCTATCCATCAGGGCTGTTGTTATGTGTTAGAGCGCGCTAACAAAGGATTGGAGAATGATTTCAGCTCAGTGATTCAGCTTTATTTGAAGTAGCGAACAAACACTCAAACGCATTCAAAATCAGAACAACTTAACATTGGGAGCTATGCTCCTTTTAAACTCTCCCGGGCTAATATAGCCACGCCTATTTACAATTAACAACCAATAAGATTGAGTATTTAACAACCAATGAGAGTCTTTCCCTCGCTGTAGCTGTGCAGTTCCTGATTGGTCGCTGTAAGAGGGTGACCAATGACAGCGCTGTTCTGTGGAGCCCTCGTTCGGCTCAAGCTTTGAATGGGAAGTGAATGAGACGATTCACTTAAGAGATTTCAATACATAACATTATGTTTCTTACAGATTTTCATTAAATTATTATAGGCTCTTCTAAGATTCTTTGAAGAGTTGTTTTCAAAAACTCAAGCAACAATAATATTTCTACGTTGTGCATTTTTAATTCAAAATAAAGGGATTTTTATCAGCTTCAAATGGTATCTGTCCCTTATGTATAAAGCCGTAGTCACCTCCAAAGTTTGATGCACACCAACAGTGTTTGGCCGCACGAACTGTCACTCAAAACCTTTCCCAGCTTCCTCTATCCATTGGCTGTGTCGCCTAAGTCCCACCCCAGAACACGGACACCGCAGCACTGCCTCTGCGCCCGGTCCCCTCAGAAGACAGACTATTGTCGACAGGGTGAGTGGAGCCTTTGGGGGAGCAGTTGAAGGGCGGTGGCGCTGCACCGGGCCTGCCTCTCCCCCCCGGCTTCGCAGCCCTTTGGGGGAGCAGTTGAAGGGTGGCGGTGGTGCTGAGCAGCCCGCCGCAGGCCCGTTTTCAGCACCCTGCCTTCCAAGACCTTTGGGGGGAGCAGTTGAAGGGCGGCGGCAGTGGCAACGCTGAGCCGGCCACTGCAGTCCCATTTGCACCACTCCCCCCAGCTTCGCAGGCTGTCAGGGCAGCAGTTGAAGGGCAGCCTCGATGGCGGCGGTGCTCAACCAGCCGCTGCAGGCCCATTTGCACTGTTCCCCCCCACCACCACCCACTTAGTGGCCCAACAGGGGGAGCAGTTGAAGGGTGGCCTCAGCGGTGGCGGCACTGAGCCAGGTGCCACAGGCCTGTTCACGCCATTCCCCCCCCCGCACCTTCGCAGGCCTTCGGGGGAGCAGTTGACGGGCGGCCTCAGCAGCGGTGGTGCTGAGCCGGCCGCCGCATGTCCGTTCACGCTGCTTCCACCCCCCACACACACACACACTCTGCAGGCCGATGGGGGAAGCAGTTGAAGGCCGGCCTTGGCAGCGACGGCACTGAGCTGGCCACCGCAGCCCCATTTGCACTGTTACCCCCCGGCTTCGCAGGCCGTCAAGGGGAATAGTAGAAGGGTGGCAGCAGTGGGGACGGCACTCAGCCGACTGACCAAGACCCGTTTTCGGCGCCCCCCCCCCCCGGCCGGCTAAGCAGGCCTCTGGGGGGAGCAGGTGAACACTCCAGTCGCACCTTTAAGACCAAGTTTTTAGGCAGCTGCACACTACACCTCCTCCTTGAGGGAGAATCTGCACATTTCAACCCCGCCCCCCGAAATCACTCCAGTGCCAGTTTTCAGACCACATTTCCTTCAGGTACATGTTCACCCTCCTTTGTGACTGCAGATCTCCATCCCCCCCCCCCGAGACTCAAAACAGTCCAGTGGGACCTTAAAGACCAGGTTTTATTTATGTACACGCTCACCCTCTCTGGGGCTACTCACCAAAGGAGTACTTTTTCTTTTTTTCCCCTAATCCCCAGACCCTTCCAGCGATGTGGGAGATATCGCCTCACACAGCTTTTCCTATCCACCCCCTTTTCCCGCCTGCCCGGCTAGCCAAATGGATGGGATAAGC
>NW_015166440.1:424305-445692 GCF_001447785.1 Gekko japonicus | reverse complement strand
CCTGCCTTCCTTTCTCTTTCTCTCTCCCCCCCACTTTCTCTCTCTCTCTCCTTCCTTCCTTCCTTCCTTCCTTCCTTCCTTCCTTCCTTCCTTCCTTCCTTTCTCTCTCTCTCTCCCCCTCTTCATTTCTTTCTTTCTTTCTTTCTTTCTTTCTTTCTTTCTTTCTTTCTTTCTTTCTTTCTTTCTGTCTGTCTGTCTGTCTTTCTGTCTTTCTGTCCTTCCTTCCTTCCTTCCTTCCTTCCTTCCTTCCTTCCTTCCTTCCTTCCACCCACCCATCCACCCACCCATCCACCCACCCTACCTTTCTAGGCCTGTTGTCTTCATCCACAGTGGGATTTGCTCCCTAGTAATATTATAAATATAATGTACATGGTATTGATGAAAATTGTTAAATATCTTGATTTCTATGGGGAACTGAGAGTGCAAGGGAAGACAGTTCCAAACTCAAACAAATGAATCTTTTTCGTTGTAAATCTGTTCATTTTGCGTACAGTTTTCTTTTCCCAGCAGGAGTTACTATTAACCAAAGCTATACTTCCTTTTTTCAGTCAGTCATTTTATAATATATATTTGCCAATACTTTTTGAAGTCCGTGTTTGATAAAACTTCAAAGAAGCCACTCTGTGCCAAGGGAAAGAAAGGAAGTATATGTAGAAGAAAAAAATTCTCCTACAATAAGGTTTGCTGCTAGCTATAAGTACAAAGAGGCCATGCTCCAGCTAACTGCATAACTTCCAAAACTGCTTTAAGGTAAGAGTTGCAGAGACAACAACAAAACTAGTTCTTGAAAGGAGCTTTCATCAAGTACTATAATTTTATAAATAAAATATGGGAAATTTTGGGTTTTTTAAAATGCTATTTTAGTGAGCTGCAGCTTGTTTGACCCTCTATTGAAGAACAATATACAGTAATGAATATAGTTGAGTGGATTTTCTGTGTTCTGCAGTTATTGCTCTGTTGTTCATTGTGACTGGTGTTCCACTCCACTTTAATTTCATTTTAATATAGTGAATTTCTAAAATTAAATCCAGAAGTGGCAGAAATGCAGCTTGCTTTTTATTGCTTTTCCTTCAGATCATTTTTCTCCTGTCTGAATTACTGATGCCACAACAGTGCCTGTGTGTACACTGATGAAAACAGAGCAAAAAGGAATCATGATGCAATGATATAACCATAATTTCAAGATTACTTTTTCTGCTAATGTGTGCAGTGTGTGCAAGACTAACCCAGATGGAAAGTAAACACAAATGAGAAGGAATTGTATGTTGCAGAAAATTATGCATGAACAGAACTATGTACAAAGTCTAAAAATTAAAAGCAGAAAAACAGCAGATAGCTATGGCACAGATATCACAAAACCAGGTAATCTGTAATCTCTTGGAAGAAATTCAGATGGGGAGGATTTTATCCTGTCCTTATAAATAATTGAGTTTTGGTCCCACAACATTCTATGCACTCCAAAATCAGTTGGCTCCGTGATGTGTCAATCACAAGGTGTCTCTATCCACTGGCTGTGTTGCCTGAGTTCTCTCCCACCCACTGCAGCCTAGGCCACTCTTCTCTGACTGGGCCAGCATTTCAAGGTCATTTGCATATGGAAGCTGATTGGACATCACTCCATTCCGCACCTCAAACTCCCCCCCCCCACGAGACAGTTGGAACTGTCAGTTACATATGCGACCTGGTGTATTCTGACATAAAATATGTCCTCACTCACAACACATTACTTCCCCTTCAAAAGAAACAAACCCAATAACACAACCATGCCACACCATAAAAAAGACGGATCACACCACAAGCATAATACCATAAGGCAAAAAATTATAGAAAAAGGTGCCAGCAGTCACCCCATTTCTGCCACAGATATGTACCTGAAAGCGCTTTAGAGGATGGTGTGCAGGTCCCAGGTTCATGTTATAAAAGCTGCCTGGGGGATTATGGACCATTCACAGACTTTCAACCTTAACATACCTCACAGGGTTGTTTTGCGGATCATACCGGGGAGAGGAGAATGATGTCAGCTGCTTTGGTTCCCACTGCAGGGAAAGACTGCCCTTTCCCTAGGCAGAGGCTGTGGGGGGAGGGGAGGAATGTAAACCTGAAGACAGACAGGCAGATAAAGGTAGGCTGATGGTTGCCTGGAAAGAACATAGGGTTGCCAACTCCTGGTTGGAAACTTCAAGGATATTTTACGGATGAAGCCTGCTGAGGGTGGGGTCTGAGGAGAAGGAAAAGGGGGACCTCAGACAGATACAATGCCATAGACCCCACCCTCCAAACAAACTGTTGCCAATTTCAAGGTGACAGCTGGAGAGCTCTTAAAGCTCTGGTGCTAATTCAAAGTGCTGGGGATGTGTTGCATTCTGGCAGGGGATGCTGTGAGTGCAGAAAATGAATTATCGACAGAGTACGGTTTTGGAATATCTTTATGAATTGTTTGGTCCATTTACCATGGGGCACCCATCCAGATCCTCTGGCATTTTCTCACTCTGCTGGCATCAAAACCAATTTAAGGCAAAATAGAGATGTGGAGACTTTTCCATCCTCCTTTCCATCAATCTGTCTTTGTTGGCAACCCTAGGCCTGCCAGCACTCTCAGGGTGACCTCATGCCTTCTGACTGGCATTACTTCACTAGCCCTGGCTGCTTGCTCCTGTTCAGCAGAACCCTCCCTATGGAAGCTGCCTGGGTGATTTTGGACCAGCCCCAGCCTTTCTGCCTAACCTTCCTTGCAGGGTTGCTGTACAGATCACAAAGCAGAAGAGGAGAATGAAGTAAGCTGTTTTGCTCCCCACTAACAAGAAAGACAGAACTTTGCCTAGGAAGAGGCTCCTGAGAGAGGAGGAGATAAAGTTGCCAACTTTAGGTATGGAAATTCCTGGAGATTTGAGGGGTGGAGCCTGGAAAGGGTGGGGTTTGAGAAGGGGGTTGGACATCAGACAGGTACAGTGCCATAGACTCCACCCTACAAACCAGCCATTTCCTCCTGGGGAACCATTGTTGCCAATTTCCAGGTGAGGGCTGGAAATCGCTTAGAAATACAACTGCTATCCAGAAGGGAGGGGGGAGGAGATGGAAAACTGAAGTCAGAAGGGGGGATAAAGGCAGGAAGATGGTTAGCTGGGAAGGAGATAGGGTTGCCAACTCCAGGCTGGGAAATTCCTAAATATTTGAGGGGTGGAGACTGGAGAGGGTGGTGTTTGAGGAGGGGTGGGACCTCAGACAGATACAATGCCATAGATGCCACCCTCCAAACCAGCCATTTCCTCCTGGGGAACCATTGTTCCCAGTCTCCAGGTGGGGGATAATGATCACTCAGAATTACAACTGCTCTCTCAGGAGGGAGGAGATGGAAAACTGAAGTCAGAGGGGCAGATAAAGGTAGGTTGATTGTTGGCTGGGAAGGAGACAGGGTTGCCAACTCCAGGTTGGGAAATTCCTGGAGATTTGAGGGGTGGAGCCTGGAGAGAATGGGGTTTGAGGAGGGGTGGGACCTCAGACCAGTACAATGCCATAGACTCCACCCTCCAAACCCTCATGTGTATCCATTGTTGCCAATCTCCAGGGGAGGGCTGGAGATCATTCAGAATTACAACTGCTCTTCAGATGGTAGAGATCAGTTCCCCTGGAGAACACAGTAAGTTCTGTGTCATTATACCCTGCTGAGGTCACCACAGCAAATTGACGCTGAGTGCCCAAGGCCAGGGCACCTGCCCAGAGCCTATTTCTAGAGTTCGTTGTATTTATTTCCGCAACGAGCCTTATTCCTAGTAAGCATATAAAGCATATCTCTCCTTATACATGATTGCAATTTAGTCTGGCAACATTCCATGTGCTCCCATTGGCTGTAAAATGCCCTCCCTCAGCCATTGGCCCATCAGCCGCCACTCAAGAGTACTCGCATGCCATTGGCCGGGTTGTGGGTTTGCTACTCTTCCCCACCCACTCCTTCAGCCCCTGGGCACTCTCAGAATTTCTGGCAGATGGCTTTCTCTCTTGACGAAGACAATTGCCTCCTGTGTGAGACTAACCTTTTCCTTCAGTTATCTGTATCTGTATGGCAGTTATCTGTATCTGTGAGATGGCTGCAGTCTCTGTGTTTAAAATGTTCCCCCAGAAGGCTTAATTGAGCTGTAGTTCCAGAGAGGGGCCTTCCTCATCTGCTGGCCTACACTTCCGTGCTGCACCAAAAAGTGCAGGAAAAGAGGGACCTTGGGGCGGGGCAGCATCAATATAGACTCCAGCTAAGCCAAAAGCCAGAGACATGGAGGAATCTATTATTTTATTCAATATATTTGTAATACAGTGTCCTACTTGTATACTTTTATAATGACTTTGTTCTACTGATATATGCCAATAAAGACTGACTTGACTTGACTTGATTCAGGGTGGGATGTCTGATTAAAACCTCCTGCAACTATTTAAACTGCCACAAATAGAGGCAGAGCCAGGTCCCGCCAAGCCTCCAGTATGACCACAGCACTGATGTAGTTTTTAACAGGAGATATTTATGTATGTGATATTTAACCCTGCCTGTTTTTACTTAAACCTTCAGAAAAACTATGTACATAGACAGAGACTTCCATGTATGAATCTCTAGTTAGTTAGGCAACAGTATGGACAAACAAGTGGTATACACAGTGAGGGTCATGCATATAGAACACTTTCAAAAAGGTTAAAATGCTGTCAATTAGGGATGGTTGCAGAAGAATTGATTCCGTTTTCCCTGCCCTTCCCAACCCATCAAAGCAGAGGGGATTTTAACTATTTTGAAATGGCTCTGCATGCCCACCCAGGGTTATACTGTATGTGCTCTGAATTAACTATGCTAAAATACTGTACTAACAATTGATAACACAATTTCAAAACCTGGGATCAATATTGATTGAATTTGTGTCTGTTAATTAATGAATTCACAGATAAGTATATTCATGACTTCCAAATACATTGACTCAGTGAATTGGGCTAATTAAGCTTAATTATTCCACTGCCAATATTATCAAATAACCTCTTTATATTAAATTTTACTAATTCAAAATACTAACATTCACTGACAATGGATCAGTACTTCACAGTTAGAGGCAGTGAATGTTAAATCAACAAAATCTTTTTAAAGTAAAAAAAGAATGTTCAGTTATTAGCCATTTACCATTTCAAAAGCAATATAATGAATCTTAACATTTTCAGGATTTGCTATTTCATTTAATATTTCAGGGGTTGGCTTTCCTCAAGAATAAAACAGGATATATCTAACTAATAATAAAAATCAGATTAGTAACCTTTGTCAAATTAAATAAATTCAGCTCACTACAACTGAACAGAAGCTTAATAAGGGAACTAAGCATAATTTTCAACTAAAGCTGCAGAGGCGGACCCGTGGGAAAAGACCTTCAAGGCCGGCGAGCAAGAGAAGCCGCCCACAGACCCCACAGGTCCCTCCTGGCCCGCCAGGTGAGCCAGGAAGGGGCTGAGGAGCCCTTCACAGCCCTCTCCGTCGGTTCTCATGCCCTCCCACCAAAGCAGGCGAGCAGGAGAGGCTGGCCAGATGCCCCCGGCCCCTCCTGGCCTGCCCGCTGAGGCAAGTGAGCCAGGAAGGGGCCAGGGAGCCCTTTAAAGCCCTCCCCGTGGCTTCTCCTGTTCTCTTGCCAGAGTGGGCGAGTGGGAGAAGCCAGCCACAGCCCCCCACCCCCTCCTGGCCTGCCCACCAATGCAAGCAAGCCAGGAAGGGTCTGGGGAGCCCTTTGAAGCCCTCCCCATGGCTTCTCCTGTCCTCCTGCTGGAGCGGGCGAGCAGGAGAAGCCAGCCACAGCCCCCCGGCCCCCTCCTGGCCTGCCCACCTAGCCAAGCGAGCCAGGAAGGGGCTAGGGAGCCCTTTGCAGCCCCTCCTGTTACTTCTCCTGCCCTCCTGCCAAAGCGGGCATGTGGGAGAAGGCACCCAGAGCCCCCCGCTCCCTCCTGGCCCACCCCCCACACTCACCAAGGAACGATTCCTAGGGCCTATTGCATTCCTGTCTGTGGCGGGCCTTTCTCCTAGTCTCAGTATATTTCTATAATATTCCTGACATCATATCTGCTCTAATCAAATTGCATCAGATATCAGTGATGGAACTAGGAAACACATAAATGGGAAGATTGTACTATACATTTGCCAAATAAACTGGGAATCCGTACCAAGCATGGTAGAATCATGACATTTTCTCCTTTTCTTTTAATTGTCCATCACTTGAGAAAGATGAAGAACCAAAGTAAACCTTTCATTTCTAAATTACACATTAAATGTTGGAAGGCAATAGAAATTAATTAGGCTGTGGTAGGGGGATAGGAAAGTAATATAAACATGTATATCCCTTTGCTAATACAAGGTTCCAGCTGGGTATTCAGGCCATCAGCCCCAAACTGGTGATGGGAAGAGGGTGGGTAAGTTCATTCATTATTATTTCTTCATTACTTATTTATTCTCTCTGACTTTCCATGCCCTTCTGAGAAAGCCTCATGGTCTTCCTCCCCAGCCAGCTTGAAACTTCCCCCTTAAATCCTCCACTGGAGGGTGAGGACTCCCCAAACCAATCAATCCCCTTCCTCCTTCCAAAGGGCTTGGAAGATTGCCTATCCTGAGGACCAATCAGTCAATCTGCGAGAGGCTCTGCCCCTTGCCTCTACCTGTGGCATGGGGTGGGGCCTGTGGGCTGATGGAAGCTGTCTCCCTCTTCTGCCATGGCTGCCTGCCTGGGATGGAGGGAGTGCAGTCCTGGACTGCCGCCAACATGCCTGGGAGTACCTGGCCAACCTCCTCCACCTGTCGCCACTGCCTTTCCCCTGCAGGGGCATGATGAACCTCTGTGTCTGGGAGCCTGCTAACCTCCATGGGCTGCCTGGTGAGGCCAATGCTGCCTGCCTTCCTCACTTGCCCCGGCAAGATGAGCCACTTCCTGTGGCTGCCTTTGCTGGCCTCCCCAGCTTGCCCTGCTGAGTCTTTCCCTCCTTCCCTCACTCACTACAACCTGACCTGCCGTGGACCCCAGCATCAATGAGGAAGGTAAGCCGAGGGTCACCGAGTCTGGGACAGCCATCTCCAAACACCCTGTCAGCAGCTTTTGACTTAGTTGAGTAAGATATTTTGGTGGATCAACTGCAACCAATGTTGAGGTAAAAGGGACAGAGCTCCATTGGTTTTGCTTGTTTCTTGCCTACAGGAAGCAAAGAGTTTCCATAGGATAGACTGAATCAGCTTGTGCCCTAAGGATCTGTTTTATCTTCAATACTCTTTAATTTGTACATAAAACTTCTGGCTGAGATCACCAGAAGCTTCAGAGTGGGTTTGGAGTGAGATGTCATCAATAGACACCCAGATTTATATACCACTATCTAAGCTTCCAGAAGCTGTGTGTCTTGGGCCAGTGTCTTGAAGCTGTGGTGTCTGAGGATGAACAAACTGAAGCTTAATCCAGACAAGACAAAAATGACATTGATTGGGAAGTTAGGGCAATCTACCAGGTTTAGATGGGCTTAAACTTTCTCTGGTATATTAAGTTAAAAGCCCAGAGTGGTCCTGGACTTGATCTTGGTGACGGATAAGCAGGTCAGTGGTGTTGCTAGGAGTGCCTCCTTTCAATTATATCTGGTTTATAAGCTACTTCTTCTTTAGACTGCGCTTACCAAGCCATGCTGACACATGGTAGTGTAACCTCTAGATTAGACTACTGCAAACACACTCTATGTGGCTACCTTAAAAACAGCTTGGAAGCTTCAGTTGGTGTACAATGTGGCAGTGAAACTCCCAGCTGGGGTAAACATCTTGGAACACATAACGTCAGTGCTGTGTCATATGTATTAATTGCCTATTCACTTCCAGGCCTAATTCAAAGTGCTAGTTATCACCTTTAACGCCCGTCTTGACCTGGAACCTTCATATCTCTCAAATGTCCCTTAGATAGTCTTCTCTTAGTGGTAACCTCACCAAGGATAGTCTGTTTGACAATGGTCCAGTTATGGGCATCCACTGTGGTAGATTCATTCAGCTGGAATGGTCTACCAGAGTGGGTACAGTGTAGGGTTGCCAAGCCCCTGGTGGGGGGATGCCCCCTACCAGCTCCTATTTCAGGAGAAAAGGGGGGGAGGTTGTCGGCCTGACAGTGTGATAATATTCTGGGGAAAACATGGAAGTGACATCAGACTTCTCTAAGAACTGTTGAATACGCAAGGTTTTACTTAGGGAGGACTGACTCCACTTCTGGGTTTTCCCAGAAATGACATCATGACATTGTTTATGGCAGCCCCCACAATGTCCCTGCCCCCCCCTATCTCTCCTTGGTAGCCAGTCCATGTCTGGCAGCCCTAGAAGGGCACTTCATTTGCTGCACTCAAAAAGGCATGCAAAGCTGTTCTGCTACAGAAGGCATTTTGGTGGAAGGTAACCTGTTTTAGCTGTTTGAACTCTGTGTACTGTATTTAAACTCTGTGTTTTAATTCTTTGTTGGTTTTAATTTGTTAGTCCCTTATGATGTCTGTGTCCTGCAGCTATTGAAGCTTCCTTTGATACCTTGACTTTGTGGAAATAAGGCAGGATTTATTTATTTTAAACCCTGGCTATTTTGATACAATCATTTGATGTATTTCTTACTGCAAACAATTTGGGTATATGGCTTTGATCCCCCCCCCCACATGTTGGTTCCATATATTATATAAACTGACAGTATGGAAAACTATCCTGCTGAGCAGCATACTTTTTAATTCATTAAAGTTCTCAAGGCCAATTGACATTTTAAATTGTACTGAAGCTATTTAAAACGTTTATTCAACAGATTGGTTCTTTTCATTTATTTAGAAATCACAGCTGCAGATTTAAGTAACCAGGCTAATTTTTCTTTTCTATGCTGGTATTAGCACTACAAAATAAATAAAAGTATCAAGAAGACTGTTTATGCTATTTCAAACATCAAGGGCAGGACTACCCATTAAGATAAGTACTCTACAGAACACGGCCTGAGACATGTAGGCCATATTCATGTATCTCAACAAACATGTTTGTTCTTTGCAGGATTGGATTGTGCTTGCACATGCTCTCATCCCTATTTTCTTCTTCTGTACTTGTATTGGGAGGCCATTTGAAAGCTTTTTGGTTGAGCAAGGCTTGAATCAAACTCCAATTTCCAATTAAGACAAATACAGTCAACCAATATATTAGAGTTTTTTTCCTTTCCACAAACCAGGATTCCAAGCCAGCATTCCGAGTTGAAGGTATTATGACCATCTAAACAAGATCCATCCTTTGATTCCTCCCACAATGCTTCAAAGGCTTGCTTGGAACTGGCCAGTGATAGAATGGGTCCACATGGCTATGCCTTTCATTTCCCATGCTATCAATGGCCAGGAGTGAACTGAACACCTCATTGTGCCACACCAAGCAGGTTCTTGGGTAATTTAGCCAGTGAATTGGCCTGTTTTAAACTCTGATTGATAGATGGATTTATCAGGATATGTTCATTGAGCTTAGTTGTTTGTACAACTGACAAGTACACAAACTATCCATCAATATCCATGATGCATGTGAAGGATTTCCAACTCACTTATGTAAGACCAGCTTCTTGACATTCAGAAGGAGGGGACCTGGTTTTGGTTAATCTACAAGATAGAGCAGGGTTTGAAGCAGCTAAATATATCTGAAAAATCTAGCACATGTTTTGAATAATAAAATGATTTAAAACCAACTTGCTATTAATTCTCCACTATGACAATTTATATTCTTTTAGCCTATTTAGATGCCATATTTTTAAATAAAATATCTTAAAATATTTAATCTATTCTGCAAAAAATTTCATCAGTAAATATTCCCGTCATTTCTCTAATTAGTTAATTTTTGTAGAGAGGAACAGAAAATGAATGTTTTGCTCTATATGGATCTTTTGGAACAGCTCAATTTATCCTTGTACCAAGTAAGAATTCAGGATCATATCTGGGAGTGTCCTGATTAAAATCCACAGGGCAAAGATGACAAAATGCATGCTTTGCTGTCAGTGGATTCACTTGGCATCTTTATCAAAAAGACAGAACAGAAAAAGAACTTTGTTCATTTTTTATCAGAGGACTGGCCTAAGCAAAGACAACCAAGGTCTTCTTATTATCTTTGGCATTTAACATCAGTGAAACACTGGAAACCCCATCTTATTCTAATCCTTTTTTCAAATGCTTGCTAATTTACTAAATAAAAAAGTGTTTTACTTTTTTTAATTCAGTACAATAAAATAGGTTTGAAATCTGCAAATTGTCAATTATTTCTTGTTAGGCTTCACACCAAATTACCCTGTTAGTGCTGTTAAAACATACGTATATAGTAGTGTAATTTGGTTCATACTGTGTAGTGCAGGAAAATGTGAAGAATAAACTTGAAGCTGAGACCCAAATAACTGTTCATTGGCAGCATTCAAGGACTGAATGCTCACAATAACATTTTAAAACATTTTATTCTTGGAACAGTTGGCACCCCTTTCTCATGCCACATTAATTCCAGTGATCTGCCTCCCAACCCGGAACACCTGGGCAAAGTGGCTCCAATACATATGCTCTCCATCTGCACTCCCCGCAATAGCTGGGAGGGATTTGGCCATCTTGTTCACCTTACAGCTTGGGCAGCCATGGCATCGGCAGATCCTGCCCAATTGATTGGGTGAGTTACACCTGACCCTGATGTCCTGGTTGCCAGAACAAGTTGAGTCTTCCCACCCTTCTTGGAGGGACTATAAAGCTTCAGCTAGTAGCCTACAGCCATTCTGTGGGCATTGCGCAAAGGCCCTTTGTGCAGGCCTATGTCTTACCAGGACTATGCCCTCCCTGCTTTTGCTTAATGTATGGGGTAGGGAATCTGATTCCATGGGTTAGGCCAGGTGTTAATTATTTATTTATTTATTTGGATTTATATCCCACCCTCCCCGAAGGCTCAGGGTGGCTAACAGAGGCATAATGCCAGATAATAACAATAAAACAGTATAAATTACTAAAAATACAGATTCTTAAAAATCATTTCGGTGCTCCCCTACTCACTTTCACATTTTAAAAACCAAGATGGTGTTCTCGTTAGTATAGCTACTCAACAACAGCAGTGCATATCACCACTGCCCTGTCGTTCCCTAGAAACGTCCCGCTCCCTCCGATGGTACCCACACCAGCGGTGACAATGTGCAGAAATTATAGGGCATTGATGGAACAGTGGTGGTGGCGGCTCCTATTCGAAAGCCTGGCAGAAGAGCTCCGTCTTACAGGCCCTGCGGAACTGTACAAGGTCCCGCAGAGCCCGGATCTCCTCTGGGAGCTCGTTCCACCAGATAGGAGCCGCCACCGAAAACGTCCTAGCCCTGGTCATTGCAAATTTGATTGTCTTGGGGCCTGGAACATCTAGGAGATTTTGATTCCCCGACCGCTTTTTAAAAATTTTGTAAAAGTTTTTTTAAAACTTATGTTAAACTGGTGGGATTTTGGGGAACTACTGATGTATATATGCTTTTATTATGTTCCATAGATATTATTAGTACTAGCTATCTGGGATAGTATTGTTAATAAATCAGAAGGCATTTAGACATTTTATGGAATTGGGGTTTTTTGCCACTGGTGATCTATAAATATTGCTGAACATACTGAATTGTGATAGTTGGCTTGTTATACTATTGAGTCTTCCAGTTTATATCAGGTGGGAAGTTGGTCTCTTGTTGGGTCTTCTGCCTGTTAGATTACCATCAATGAAATGCCCTGATGGGCTTGACATCCCAGTATTATTGGGGGCTGGGAGGTATAGTGGTGGGAGGAGAATTTTCTCTTGAGGAACTCAGAGATACAGGAATGCTCGGAGCTCTTCCAATCTCTGACCCATCCCTAGGAATGAAAGTGAACAGGCCCTTGGACTCCCTTCCTCTTCATCATTGATGCTGTATAATGTCAGATCAGTTAAATACAAGATTTACGCCCCACAGGATGTTATCTGACAGGGTGGCTTTGATCTGGCCTGCTTGACTGAGACCTGGTTGGGGGGCTGATGAGGTGGTTCCTTGCACTCAGCTGATCCCCCAGTTTACTCAGTTCTTCATCAATCACAAACGTGGAGTGGGGGGTGGGGCTGTGATTCCCATCTATGAAGGTTTCATCTTTCAGAGGATCCCTGTGCCAAAAATCCCCAGCATTGAATGCATGGGCCTGCTGTGGGGTGCTGGTGAGGGGTTGTCTATCTTGCTGGTTTTGTCTGCTGAGCTCACCAGCAGATATCCTGCTGAGGTTGGCAGAAGAGTCTGAGTGGGCATTGTGGTTCCCTTGACTGGTGGTCCTGGGTGGCCAAGTGCCTGGACAACAGGATTGGATGATTGAGGTAGAGCTGGTTGAAACTTAACCCATTCAAGACTGAAGTCATGCAGCTAGGTAAAACTGGCTTTGTGGGTGGGGGGGATCACAGCATTACAAATCATATGCTTGGACATAACAGAGGAAAGACACTGGGAACAAATAATATTATGGACTATTTAATTAGTGGGACCTCTCAGGATGGGTCTCATCCCCTCCCCTTTGGGAATAGAACCCCAAATGTTGATCTTTTGCAGGCACTTCTACTATTGCTTTCTTGATAAACAAGGAGTTCTGGAATGGAGACAGGAGAGATGGACAATGGGGGGGGGAGAATAGTTCAGTAGAGAGGCAAATTTTATCGCATACCCATTTGTCATGAACCTGAGTGTCCTTAGGTCTTGCAAGATGCCTTGCCAGGTGGGATAGGGAAGACTGAGATTCCCTGTTGTCTGTTGTGCCAGGCATGGACTGTAATAATGAAAAGCCTTGTTTAGTAGGTTGGTAGGGTTTGGGTAACTGAGGTCTGGTTTTGTTTCTCAGAGTAGAGAACCTTATTCTCTGCTGGACAGTGGCTTGCCTGGCAGGTACATATTTTAGCAGTCAGACCCCTCCTCCTGCAGAGGGGCAGTTTAGCACACAGAGTGAGAAAGGAAGAACACCCCTCATACACATATCACCTCAAAAATTATCTATCTATCTATCAATCAATCAATCATTATATACAGACCAGGGTGAGTCATTTTGGCTGTCTGACTAGCAACCCTTCCCCACCTGATGAGATGCATAATTAAGGACAATAGGTTACCCAAGAAGCTTTGATCTCACCTTGGTCAATTCCAGCCTTGCTTCCTCCCATGATCCATTTGCTCAAAATTAACAATACTTCAAAGCTGGTAGTTTTCCCATCCAGCAATCATCCCATCATCAAAGGAACATTCACACCTTTAGGTTACAACTCTGGAATATTCATCAAGTTTCTCCCAAATAAACATACTGAAGCCTTTTGTCCATCACCAGAAAGCTAATTATTTTGAGGTGATCACGTCAGCACCATTCTGGGCACTATACCATACACCCCCACTTGCATGTGGGTCCTTTGTGAAACACTGGCTGTTTCTGCAGACCTCTATCTTCAAGACTGGTTATTATATAGTTTTCCCTGAACTGCTTTTCCCTGCTACTCCCTTTTATCTTCCTCTTAGTTAGCTTGTGTGTTCCCTGCGTGCTTTGTGTGTATATTTTGCTCTTTAATTTCCATTCCAGTTGAACTTCAGCCTGGTTTATTTGGAGAGTTCTCTAAGGAAAAGTTCCTGGTATACATTTGTGGAGATCTTAATTATCTGCCTCTTGCTCTGTCTCTTTTAAGCTAATTTCCCACAATTAATTAGGAGACCACATATTTGGGTAACACATAGGGCAGTCTATTTGAATATGAAGGGTGTGCCATGAGATTATTACTGGAGTAGTATGGTCAAAGCAATGGTATTCCCAGTAGTCATGTATGGCTGCAAGAGTTGGACTATAAGGAAGGCCGAGCGCCGAAGAATAGATTCTTTTGAACTATGGTGCTGGAGAAGACTCTTGAGAGTCCCTTGAACTGCAAGAAGATCAAATTAGTGAATCCTAAAAGAAATCAACCCTGACTGTTCCCTAGAAGGCCAGATAATGAAACTGAAGCTCAAATACTTTGGCCACCAAATGAGAAGGGAGCACTCACCGGAGAAGACCCTGATGCTGGGAAAGATTGAAGGTCAAAGAAGACGGGGACGGCAAAGGATGAAATGGTTAGACAGTGTCATAGATGCAACGAACATGAAATTGAGCAAACTTCAGAGGCCGGCGGAAGACAGGAAGGCCTGGCGTGATCTGGTCCATGGGATCGCAAAGAGTTGGACTCGACTGTGCAACTGAACAACAACAAAAATGCTCTTTAATAAGGCTTGGTGGTAGAAGGGGTAGAAGAAATCATCCTTACAGTACTAGAAGTAAGGTTGTCATTTGACATATTGTTAAGTACCTCATCATTGTTGGTGCTAAAGAGGCCTGTGCACTTGAAGGGTAGGTGCTTGATTCTGGCACAGGTTTCTTGGAGGAGCATGATAACTGTGAACTAAGATTGTCTTTGTAGAACAATTGTTATAGCAAGACTGTGGGCTGCACAATCTGCTGAATGTTTGGCCACGGTGATTTGGTTCTTGGACAGCACTGATGCTTCTAAGGCTAGGAGTTTTGCTAGCTTGCATTTGTCATCAGATAACATCTCTAGGAAGGGTACTACACCATCCCAAAATATGAGTTGATATTGGTCTGTGATACATTAACTGGCAATTTTGAAGCCAAGGGCAGAAAAGGCATAGATTTTTCTGCCTACACTATCTCATTTATGGCTTTTTTTAATCAATTGGGGCTGAGTGTAGAGTGCCCTTGTTCTTCCCTTGGATGTGGTCTGTGACCAGAGATTTAGCTGTGGGATGTTGAAAAAGAAAAGGACATCCTTTGTGCTTGGTTCTATACTGGTTTTCAGTATGCCTAGCAGAAGGCAACAGCAATGCCAGGCATAGCCAAGGTCCAGTTGTGACTTCTAGTGATTCTTCCACCACAGGGAAAGTGACAGGTCCTCCTGTGGTACCAGGATGCATCGCCCTCAGAGGCACACATGAGACATTTATTTTGAGAGCTCTTGCCATTCTAATGAGTTGTTCATTATGTATGCACAGGTCCTCACTAAGGGGGGGGGGTAAATGAACACTTTGGCATAATACCCTGGAGTGAAATTCAAAGGTATATCTGGCTCTTTATCCTCATAAACAAGGGTGATCATAGTCAAAAGCCAAATTATGCGGAAATTGGGCTTCCTCTTATGGATCGAGCGGTAAGTCTGAATCATCTATGGGATAAGGTCCTGCTTCTGCTTGATTGGAGCCAAGAGGGGAATATGAAACCCAACCTTGGTCACAGTAGTCACACTGGAGGAGTTGTCACAGTGATTTGGACAATGTTAAATATAAATCCATCAAAACCAATTGGGTTACTGGGTCCAAATGTTGAGATAAGAGGGGTTGACAGCATGGGATAGGAGACTCCAAGTCTTTTACTTCACTTTCCAAGGCAGAGTGGGATGAGGGTGGTGAGCAACCTGAGGAAGAAGGTGTTGACCCATTCCAAAGCTGACTTGTGAAGCACTGGGTCTTTCTAATGAGGATGGGAAGGGGTGGATAATGACATTGATATAGGAGGCTTCTCCAAGTTCTTGTGTTTGTGCCAATATTTTTTTCAGCAGTGGCTCTGAGGAAGCAGGAACAGAGGCTGTTGTTTTCCCTGTATTTTTTGTCAAGTCCAGAGAGGCCAGGTTTGGTCTCAGAACTGTTGGAACCAAAGATGCTCAGATCCACCTTTAGATGGTGGAAGGTGGTGGAGTGCTTGGATCTTTTTCTTGAGCAGCACCAGATAAAGCTTTTCTCCAAAGTGCTGCTTTGAGGTGTGAAGCGCTGTCATTCATTGCCTTTGGGGTGAATTGGCAACATGAGACGTTGAGCTGTTTGCCATGGCATAAAAGGCATTGCTTGTGGTTGTCTGAGTGGGGGGGGGGTTCACCCATGTTACCTGCATTTTTTGAAGAATGCTTATTGTGCCATTCTCCAGGCACTGAGCTCTTGTGGAACAGTAGTTGATATAGGTTTTAGGTATTATTGCTGTTATGTGAAAGGAAGACAGAGCTTCTTTTGATGAGCCTCTCTCAGCAGCAGCAAGAGAACCAAAGGAAGGGTGCTCCACTCTCACTAAATCACATTTGAAAGAGTGGGATATTGAATGGGGGAGGGGTATGGAGCACCTCCCATATTTTTTGAGATTCAAAAACCTCTCCATGGCAGGCCTGCATGTGCGCAGTACCCACGTGGGACTGCTGAGGTACCATCATGATAAACTAGCTACATCGTGAGATTACTAGGCTATACTGGTGTTGTAATCATTTTGGAATAGTATTGTCATGTATCTCAGCTCATAGTCAAATGCTGCTGGAGTCATAGGAATTATTGTTACCTGTACTCATGATTTACAGGTTCGTTGGTTATATGTTTCAATATGACTGCATACCTAAAAAGCGTAATGGCTTCTCATTCTGAGGGGGGGAAATAGTTTTAAGGTGATACTTGTAAAGGATCTTTGGGAAATAACATTTAAACACAGGATAACTGAACTCTGTAAACCATCTAATGGTGGCAAGGAATACCAAAAATATTCCTCAGATTGCTTGGATGTTGAAGTAATTTTGTAAGCATAAAAATAACCTTTGTATGGTATTAACTGTACTATGATGTTGATAAGGATAGATCCCTACACTTTATCAATAGAGACTTAGCAGCTGATCCCACAAAGCTCTTTCAGCTTTCAGGAATCCATATTTAAATCTCACCTGAAACAGTATTAATCCAACAGATAGTTTTGTTGGTTACTGTAGCTGAGTTTAAATTTGACAGTGTTAAGACCTTTTTATCCTGGAACACATTTCCAAAGATATCCTGTTTTTAAGTTTATTTCTCAGCAGCATTCATGTCAAAGCTTTACCCTTTAAAAAAAATCTCAAGCTGTGCCTTGGGGTTTGGTTAGAAGAAGATGCAGGAACACTTTTGTGCCAGGGAAGGATCTGAAGGAAGATACAGCTTAACAAGGACTCATTAAACAATCCAGAACTGGGAATATGCTCACTCCCTGGAAGAGTCTTATTCAGAGCTCCTTAACCCCCCCCTACAGAGAGATATTTAATCATTTGATGATTTATTTGAGGATAATGACTAACAAGAGATTACAGCAGTTGTCTTCTTGTCTCCAAAAATACTGTAAATTTCCTGAAACATGACAAGCATTTCCTAGACTTGTATTTTATAATCCTATTAATGAAAAAAATGGCAGGTACATATACACATCATAATATCACAGCTTTAGTTTGCAAGTCAGCTAGCACTGTAGGGTAGAGTCGGGAATTCTTTCTTCCTGTCAACCACCTGTTTTCTGATTTACCTTTTCTGTAGCCTTCTATTGTTAGCTACATTTTAACAGCCCCTTGTTCTCTTGTATGTGCCAACCATCTCCATTAGTGTCATATATTCAGATGGGGTGATTCCTTTGTATACTGTTTCCTACAACAATGCATATGGGAAAGATCCTTAGCATTAGCCGGTAGCCATATGCTCCATCTCTGAATCAGAGTCACTATATAGTTAATATAATTACCAGTAGGAAAACAAAGGCAGTGAATTTATTTACAAGACAATTAAAAAGTTCTTGTAATTTTATCATGGCCTGACATCAACAAATGATGCCATTTTTAACACTCTGTTGAGCAAATATGATGCATTCACATGTCTGAAAAGATTAATAATATTCAGATAGCAGATTGCTGTGTGGCAGAATAAATCTCAGATGCCCTAACTGACACATTATACTCACTATACAGAGTGGCTCCAAGTGGCTGGTGCTCCATGTTGGGACTGTTACTTCTAGAACCATTCATTATGTGGTTCATTAAAATTGCTTAGAGGGTCTCTAAACTGGCAAGAATATATAGTGATAGTACTTAAAAATTCTGTGTATGGCTCAGGCACACTTCCCCAACAGGACACAAACAAATTTGTCTGAACAGGTAAATTAATTCTGTTAGCAGCCAGTTACTAAAACGGGTCTGTCTGACCAGTTACTAAAATGGAATAGATAGGCTGTCTGAAAAGGGCCAAGAGTTTTAAAGTCTGTGGAATATACAGTCAATTGGCGGTGGCACTTATGGTGCACAACCATTTGCCTTCACTATGTAAAGAAATAATTTTGCATATCTGCTGTAATCCATCAGACCACTGAACCATTAGTTCTGTTTTGTGTGCAGTGTCTTTGCTAGGTGTGGATCACTACATAATGGAACAAAATGAGGTGATGGCCTCTAATGGTGGATTTTGGGTCTCTCCAATGCCAACTACTTTATCATCAACATTGTAACTGAGTCCTCCTTTGGGCATGCCACACTGTGTTTAAAGACACATAGAAAATATACAGGGAGGAGCATTGAGTGCTCTGGCTCCTGGGTGTCAATGAGAAGCAGTAGCTAGAGGTGAGAAAAGAGAATTGGAGGCAGGGAATAGCAGGTGGTGGCCAAGGGCAAAAGGCTCATGTGGCATTCCTTGTCAAGCTGCTGTCTAAGCAAAGAAAAGTCTTTACCGACAACCTCTACCTAGGTTCCTTTCATTGGAGGTGCCAGGAGTTGTATCTGGGATAACTACAGTAGTTGTACACTGCAATGTAGCTATACACTACAACTAAGCTACAGCCTTCATAATATTCTCTACTTAAGCCATATGATATTCAAGATGGATGAGACAAGAAATCATATTGGTAGATCTGAAGGAACCTTGTTAATTATCACATTTTTATCTATCGGAAAGAGAGCAAGAAAGAGAGTACACAGTCAGCTTAGTTATTCTCAGTAGTTGTTCTCTGCATTTTGGCACATACTGACAGCCATTTCAGACATCATTGCTATTCATTGAACATATAGAAGATGAGAACCGGTGACTTCCAAACACTCAGCTAAAATATTTGAAGTTTGTGTGAATACAGTTAAAAAACAATTTTCTGATTGCCATGAGACAGTTTTTATAAAATTATACATGGATAGGTTCTCTTCAGACTTTTCGCTGAATGCATAGAGATTGGGAGCAGGGCCAATGTGCCCAATCGTCTTCCCTGCCATGCAGTCTACACTGAATGTTATCTGAAAAGGGGCTTAGCACAGGTGAAGGTGAGACTTGCTGACAAGGAGAAAAGCAGCATATTATTATTTTTAAACAAAATAATTAATTAAATGAGACTACTAGGGTATATGGAGCTGCGGTGGCTCAAGTGGTTAAGACGCTGAACTGCAGGCTGTGGAAGGTTGGTAGTTCAGCAGTTCGAGACCTGGGTGCCGCATGATGGAGTGAGCTCCCATCTCTGGTTCCAGCTCCTGCCAACCTAGCAGTTCGAAAGCAAGAAATTGCAAGTAGATAAATAGGTACCACTTTGGTGGGAAGGTAACAGCGTTCCATGCACCTTGGTGTTTAGTCATGCCGGCCACATGACCATGGAAACGTCTTTGGACAGCGCTGGCTCTTCGGCTTTGAAACGGAGATGAGCACCACAACCCTAGAGTCGGATTCGACTGGCTTTCGAGCAAGGGAAACCTTTACCTTTACCTTTTACTAAGGTATATATGCCGTAATTTTTCCACATATGAAAGGCAAGTCAGGAAGCAATTTTTCTCCAGGCCGATTTGGCCAGGGATCATGGAGGTTTTTTGTCATCTTTTGGGTGTGGAAAAGCAGTCACTGCAGGTGTGGAGGGGGAAGTATTTGTAAATTTCCTGCCTTGGGCAGGAGGTTAGACTAGATGGCCCTGGAGGTCCCTTCCAGCTTTATGATTCTATGATTCTACATGCCTTGATTACTAAACTATCTACATCTTGATATCACTGTAACTAACTTCTGAATTTGGAACAAATCCTTAATATCTTAATCTGATAACACAAAGTCAAATAGGATAATGATATTACAGAGAATACAATGTTAACACTCCCTGGGAGGCAATCATTAATTCCATATGCCACATAATTACACATACCTACTAATTTGTAATGTGAGAGATTTAAAGGGGGGGGCTTTCAAATGTTCAGTCAGAAGATTTGCAAAGAACTTTATTGATGAATTTGTCAATAGCATTACACAATTATTGCTGCTATTTTGCAGAGCTGGTTTTCACTAACTAACCATAAATGTGAATCTCTTCTTCCAATGTATTGAATGCATTAACTATATTAAAACATTTCCCCCAACTGTCCTGTCAAAGCTGACCTGCCTTGGTGAGGTAATGTAACCAAGCTTACCTTGGGTTAGGTTCAAGTAACCTTCCCAGTAATTCACACACAGTTAAGAAAAAAGCTTTGTTAAAGAAATTCAAGAAAAGTTTTTAAAAACAGAGCTGAATGGGGTATAGACCATGAATTATTAAGATTGAAAATTAGAATAAAGCTGAAGAAAATAAACAAACTTTCATAGTGTCAAAATACAATCTAAACAACATTCCTGAAGAGTTTAAAAACCACATAAAGAACAGATTTGCATTACTAAGTTCCAGTGAACAGGAACTGGAAGAACTAGTACTGAAGGATGATACGGAAATGGCAGAGAAGCTGTGTAGATTCTCTCCTCCCCAGGCCAATCCAGGAATGGAAGGGAAAGAATTCTACACTGGAACCATACATTACACAAAAACCCAGGAGAGATAGCCTCTCTGGATTTACAGACACAGCCACCAGGATCTCTAGATTAATCCCTCACCAGCCTGAGATTAGAGATCCAGAATCTCAGTTGGCATGTGGATTTTACACTTCCACAACTCTGTCTGGAGCTGTAATCTTACACAGGGTAGCACAATTGGTCAGTGGTTCAGGCTACAGAATTTAGTTTTGGAGTACAGTTACCCATCAAGACAGACACTAATTATAAACAAGAATAAAGTTTATTCAGTACAGGCTTGCAATCAGACTAGAAGGACTTAAAAGAACAGCCTAGGCAATGTTTTGCCTTACTACACAAATAGAAGCATATTTACCAACATCAGGAATCTATAGTCCAAGATTCAGTATTGTCCATTGGGATAGTCCAAGGATCTTGAGAAACAATAGCTCCATCCTTGCAAGCACATAGCCATGTACTCCAGCTGCACCAAGGAGTTCTTTGTTCCCCTCGGGACAGCAGTCCCAGATGCAATTCAAACAAATAAAGAGAGCAAGAAAATCTGAGCTCTCCTCCAAGGGTCAGACAATGAAAAACCCCAATCTCATTATGACCAGCCATGGCCAGTAGCCAATCGCAAGGAGACAGGGAGTTTCCAACTTTTGGGTTGTCATGGTAATGGGTGGGGGATAGGCTAGGTCTGGGGAACACCCTCTGCAGTCAAAATGATCCCCATAGTCCAACCAACCCTTGGGCCTTCGTGACTGTTGTCTTGTCAGCTAGGCCATCTGGTCTTCGTGGAAGT
>NW_015166440.1:400071-424014 GCF_001447785.1 Gekko japonicus | reverse complement strand
ACGCAAGAGGAGGTCCTATGACTGATAGACAACTTAAAAACTGATAAATCATCAGGCCCGGATAGCATACATCCGAGAGTTCTCAAAGAACTCAAATGTGAACTTGTGGGTCTCCTGACAAAAATATGTAATCTTTCATTAAAATCTGCCTCCATTCCTGAGGACTGGAAGGTAGCTAATGTCACTCGCATCGTTAAAAAGGGTTCCAGAGGAGATCCGGGAAATTACAGGCCAGTCAGTCTGACTTCAATACTGGGTAAATTGGTGGAAACTATTATTAAGGAAAGAATTAATAGGCACATAGAGGAACAAAAACTATTGAGGAAGACTCAGCATGGGTTCTGTAAGGGAAGATCTTGTCTCACTAACCTGTTAGTGTTCTTTGAAGGAGTGAACAAACATGTGGACAAGAGGGGCCCAATAGAGGTTGTTTACCTTGACTTCCAGAAAGCTTTTGATAAAGTTCCTCATCAAAGGCTCCTAAGTAAGCTCAATAGTCACAGGATAAAAGGACAAGTCCTTTGTGGATAAAAAACTGGCTGATTAATAGGAACAGAGAGTATAAATGGGCAATTTTCTCAGTGGAGGGTGGTAAGCAGTGGGGTACCGCAGGGATCAGTACTCGGTCCGATGCTTTTTAACTTGTTCATTAGTGATTTGGAGTTGGGAGTAAGCAGTGAAGTGGCTAAATTTGCAAATGACACGAAATTGTTCAGGGTGGTAAAAAGCAGGGAGGATTGTGAGGCACTCCAAAGGGATCTGTCGAGGATGAATGAGTGGGCGTCAATGTGGCAAATAGGGCTCAATGTGGCCAACTGCAATGTGATGCACATTGGAGCAAAAAATCCTAACTATAAATACACGTTGATGGAGTCCGAACTGGCAGAGACTGACCAAGGGAGAGATCTTGGAGTCATAGTAGATAACTCAATGAAAATGTCAAGACAGTATATGACTGCAATAAAAAAGGCCAATGCTATGCTGGGGATTATTAGAAAGGGAATTGAAAACAAATCAGCCAATATCATAATGTCCCTGTATAAATCAATGGTACGTCCTCGTTTGGAGTACTGTGTACAGTTCTGGTCACCACACCTCAAAAAGGATATTATTGCATTGGAAAAAGTGCAAAAAAGGGCAACTAGATTGATAAAAGGGTTGGAACACTTTCCCTATGAAGAAAGGTTAAAGCAGTTGGGGCTCTTTAGCTTGGAGAAACAACAGCTGAGGGGTGAAATGATCGAGGTTTATAAATGCATGGAATAGAGCAGGTCGAGAAAGAAGTACTTCTCTCCCTTTCTCACAATACAAGAACTCGTGGCACTCCATGAAATTGCTGAGTGGTCGGGTTAGAACAGATAAAATGAAGTACTTCTTCATCTGAAGAGTGATTAACACATGGAATTCACTGCCACAGGAGGTGGTGGCGGCTACAAGCATGGACGGCTTCAAGAGGGAACTGGATAAACATATGGAGCAGAGGTCCATCAGGGGCTATTAGCCACAAGGTTATATATAGGAACTCACAGGCTGGGGCAGGTGATGCACTGTATTCTTGGTGCTTGTGGGGGGGGCAACAGTTGGAGGGCTTCTAGTGTCCTGGCCCCACTGATGGACCTCCTGATGGCACTTGGTATTTTTGGCCACTGTGTGACAGAGTGCTGGACTAGATGGGCCATTGGCCTGATCCAACATTGGCTTCTCTTATGTTCTTATGTTCTCTTATGCTATGAGACTAGAGATCAAGAAAGAACGTGCAAAGACTATTCCTATAAGAAAAAGAAATTAAAACCCTCAATGGATGACTGATGAAAGTCTTAAAATTGCTAAAGATCAAGAAGCAAAAGTAAAAGGTGACACAAATACAATCAGAAGTCTAAATGCAGCATTCTAGCAACTAGCACATAGAGTTAAGAGAATTATTATAATAATCAGTGTAAAAAATAGAAGAGATCTAACAAAAGGGGGAAAGAGATCTGTCCCACAAGATCCAATAAATCAAAGAAAAATATGAAGCACAATTAGACATGCTGAAAGATCTACATGGAAACAGGACAAAATAAAGAAAAGAGGGGAACAATACACTGAAGAATCATAAGAAATGGAAGAAACTTTTGAAAACAATGTACAACTTTATAAAGTGAAATGAAATCTGCACTGAGATCAGTTGGGAGAAACAAATCAACAGGAGTAGATGAGATATCAACTGAGCTATTCCAAGCAACAGAAACTGAGTCCATCAAAATCTTGTCAAGAATATGTGAATAAATACGGAAAACAAAACAATGGTCCTCATACTGGCAATGATCAATCTACATTCCAATTCTGAAGAAAGGGGAAATAAAAGACTGCAGCATAGGGGTCCCAAATCCCCCAGGGGGGCAGAATTCCCCCCGGTTTCGAGCCCCGATTCCCGCTCCTGCGGAATTGGGGCCCGGGGAAACCCCACCCCCGCGCGTGCATCACCCGGAAGTGACGTCACACGCTGGGGGCGGGGCGACGCCATTTGAGGGGAAAACAAAGAGTTTTCCCCTCAAATGGCGTCACCCCGCCCCCAGCGTGTGACGTCACTTCCGGGTGACGCACGTGGGGCGCGCGCGCACACGCGCATGAAGAGGACACCGGCCGGGAGCCCCCCGCTCCCGGCAAAAAGTGAGTTGGCAACCCTACTGCAGCAACTATCGGATCATTGCATTAATTTTTCATGCAAGTGTTTGTAACTCGAAAGTGTAGTCATGAAGGAGCTAGAAAAGATTCTTAAATGTAAGGATATGTCACTGTTGACCAACATCACATCGTCCCCCCTTACTATGTAGGGGTGTGAAAAATGGAGAATGAAGAAAGCTGGCAGGAAGAAAGTTTATTCATTTGAAATGTGGTGATGGGGCAGAGTTTGATGGATACTGTGGTCTGCCAAAAACACAAATGTGGGTTCTAGATTAAATCAAGCCTGCATTCTCTCTATAAGCTAAAATGACTAAACAGAGCCTATTGTACTTTGGTCACATTACAAGAAGACAAGAGTCAGTGGAAAAGACAATAATGCTAGGAAAAGGTGAAGGCACCATGGAAAGAGGAAGACCCAACATGAGATGGACTGATGCAATAAAGTACGCCACAGCCCTCAGATTGCAAGTACTGAGCAAGGTAGTTAAATGATAGGACGTTTTAGGAGTCATTAATTCATAGGGTTGGCATAAATTGGAAGGACTTGATGGGACTCAACACACACATAAGTAGTGATAAATCTAAGTAAATGAAATCACTCCTCATCCAAGACCCTGGGCCTGACAGAATATTTCTCATGTAATATCCAGCAAATTATTTTCTCTCCTCAAGGTCTTCAATTTTCTTAATTTAGGCCTAACTCAATTCTTCAAATTTTGTGACTAAACTGTCACAGTCTATGAAAGAAACTAAACTGTGACTTTGCAGAACAATAACAAATGAGTTGGGAATATGGAATATCTTATTCCATAAGTTTGTAAATACTTCTGTAAAGTTTAATAAAAATCACTGTTATGTCAAATCTCCTTTTCTCTTCTTCACTTCATCATTTTTAAACAATTGTTTGCTATCTTTATTAATTGGTTTTCAAGGTTGATTTAACGCAGAAAACATGCAGGCTCTCTCATTATCTTTCTGTTTAAACCAGCCAGCCATTTTCTATTCAAAATATGCAGTGAAATGATTGGCACTTTACTGTTAAGACTTTGTTCTCTTTCGCATTCTGTGATGGTACTGAATTTTTTGTCCTAGTTAGCTATGAACAGGGAAAACAAAAAGATAAGCAATCATAGCAAAATATTACATTTCCCACAAGTCATGGACACTGTGAATTCCGTGACAAGGGGACTTAGTTATTATGTTATTAAATGGCATCAGAGCATTAGAATGCTTCAAACTTTGATTGCTTTAATGCAAGAGAGTGCAGGAAATATCTTTTTATCTCAGACTCTGAACATTTCAATAGATGTCATGTTTTGGAATTAGCCATGCAATCTGCTAAACCACAGCACACTGTGGTGGTCTCATAACCACAGAAAAGCCAGACAACATTCATGGATCTCTGAACAAAGAAGGCTCTGTTCAGCAAGTTCAGATGCCACTAATCCAAAGAGTTCATAATTGCCAAAATGTTTTGCATTTTCATAACCTATTTGGAAGCCGTTTAAAATCACTCATTGTTTTGAAGACCATACATAGCCACTGATGCCTTTAAAAGTTAGATTTTCTATATATTATTTCCTTTAAAATATATTATTTTTTAAATTTCTCCACTTTCTGCACCTGGGGATATTTCTGCTGCTGAAACCTTTTACACTCCTTACCAGTACTACTAAATCCCATTGCAATCTGTTAACATGCTTGAAAAATAAGTTGTTAATCATTAAAAGCTTGAATTAATGATGCCATGAGAGAATTTCAGTGCTGTTTGTTTTTGTTTTTACAAAGCTAACAGAGTCCTTATGTATTTATATGAAAGGGAAGAATTCATTAACAGAAGCCACGGTGTCCTGCATAGGGAAGAAGAGGCCAGCCAAAGGGACAACAATGTGGTTGACTGTCCTAACGAGACTCCTCAGAGCACTACAGCATGACCCCAAAGGAATAGAGTGAGATGGCACTCAGTGTCATTAGAACTAGGAATTGATTCCAGGTCCTTGTGGTAGAGGCAGATATGGAAACACTGCCAGTGGAAGTATCACAAACACAAGGAAGACAGAGAGGAGGACAGGAAGATATGAAGAAGGAGCAGTGGGAAGAAAAGGAAGGTGTTGGTCATAGGTGACTCCCTGCTGAGGGGTATAGAATGTCATGTGTCTAGGCTTGACCCCTAAACTCATCAAACCTATGGAGCATTACCCATTCGTGAAGCTCCATGCTGGAATCAACAACACAGCTGTGAACAACATCAAAAGCATTAAGGCTGACTATGAAGCTCTTGGGAGGAAGCTGAAGGTAATGGAGGCAAAGGCTTTGATGCTTCCTTTCTCTTTGATGCTTCCTGTCATAGGAAATGGAATATGATGGGAGCAGTCAATAATGCAGGTGAACCACTGGCTGTGTTGGTGGTGCTGGCAGGAGTGATTTGGATTCTGGGACCACAGGCTAGATTTTTTTGGACAACAGACTACTAGCAGGGAATGGACTTCACCTGTCATGGTCAGGGAAGAATGTGTTTGGTGGAAAGCTGGGGAGATTCATCAAGAGGGCTTTAAACTCACACCACAAGGGGAAGGAGATGACCAACATAGGAATTTAAATGAAGGAGAGCAAATAACAAAGGACCACCTGGAGCTAAAGGTGCAGGGCTTCAAGTGTCTATGTACCAATGCCCAAAGCTTGGTCAATAAGCAGGGCTCCCAAGTACTTACCTTGATTTGGTGGGGGATATATAGTTCTTCGCGGGACCATTCCCATGGGGAAAACACAGACACTGCACTATTCCGTTGCCCAGACGTGACGTAGGCACGTAGCTGGGTGACATTCAAGCAATGGGGCTGGAAACTCGATGGTACCATCGAGTTTCCAGCTCCATTACCAGAGCGTCGCCCAGCTACGTGGCTACGTCAAGTCTGGGTGACAGAATAGTGCAGTGCCTGTGTTACAAGCAAGAATCTTCCGATGGAGAAGCATGTGTCCCCCGCCGGTTTGTAGGTAGGTACTTGGCAACCCGATCAATAAGAAGGAAGAGCTTGAGATTCTAATGCAGACAGAAGGATATGATTTAGTAGGCATTACAGAGACTTGGTGCAATGATTCTAAGGACTGGAATGTAATAGTGGATGGATACGAGTTGTTCAAGAGAAACAGAAAGGGTCAAAGAGGAGGCACAGTGGCACTGTATGTGAGGAGAGGATTTGTCTGTCAGGAAATACTGCAAGAGGAGGGCAACAGCCCAGTGGAAAGTATCTGGGTGAGGATAAGGGAAGGAAGGAAAAAACAGTATTGTAGTTGGAGTCTGCTACAGACCTCCTGACCAGGATGAAGAGGTGGATGCTGCCCTCCTTGAATAGCTTCACAGGGTATCCAAACAACATGACCCGGTAACTTTGGGTGACTTCAACTTCCCTGATGTGTACTGGGAGACAAACTCTGCAAAGCATACACAGTCCTGCAACTTCCTGACCTGTCTGGACAACAACTTCCTTCAACAAATGGTGGAAGCAGCTACGAGGCGCTCAGCCATACTTGACTTAATATTGACCAACAGGCAAGAGATGGTGATGGGGTCAAGGTGGGGGGGGACCTTAGGGGAAGTAACCATATCCTGCTAGAATTCCTTTTGCTGTGGGGGATCAATGACTTTCATAGCTACATGTATATGTTAGATTTCAGAAGGGCAGATTTTAATGAACTCAGGGGCTTAATGAGAATCATTCGATGGGCAAGACTGCTGGAAGGGAAGGGAGCAAGTGAAGGATGAGATGTCCTAAAATAAAAGCTCTTCCAAGCTCAAGCCATCACTATTCCAACAAGAAGGAAACATGGTAGGTAATCCAAGAAACCAATGTGGATGAACAGAGAACTGTGTGATGTGCTAAGGGAGAAAAAGGAAATGTTCAAGAAATACAGGCAAAGACATACCTCTAAAGAAGAGTATATGCAGATTGCTAGGCACGGTAGATCAGCCATCAGAGAGGTCAAATCTTACAGTGAGCTAAAGCTGGCTAGGAAGGCTCGCTACAACAAGAAAATCTTCAGATATGTGAGGAGCAAATGCAAGATAAAAGAGGCCATGGGCCCACTGTTGGGTGAAAACAGAAAAACTTTGACAGAGGACAGTGAGAAGGCAGAAAGGCTTAATGCCTATTTTGCCTCAGTTTTTTCCCTGAAGAAAAGAACAGGCTCATCTAGAGATGGTAGTAGGCAAGGCATAGCATCTGGGCTGTTGGTTGACATGGGCAGAGAGGCACTTGAGAAGCACTTGACTGCACTGAATGAGTACAAATCCCCCAGGCCAGATGGTATACACCCAAGAGTGCTCAAAGAACTTTCTAGAGAGCTAGCAGAGCCTTTGTCTATCATCTTCCAGACCTCTTGGAGGATGGGAGACATGCGACAACACTGGAGGGGGGCAGATGTTATCCAATTTTCAAAAAAGTGAGCAGGGATGACCCAGCAAACTACAGGCCATTCAGTCTGACCTCTGTCCCAGGGAAGATTCTGGAGCAGATTTTAAAGGGACCCATCTGCGAGCATCTTAAGGACAACTTGGTGATCCAGAAAAGTCAGGAAGGATATGTCCCCAACAGGTCCTGCCAGACCAACCTCATTTCTTTCTTTGATCACGTGATGAGCTTACTGGATCGAGGGAATGCTGTTGATGTTGTTTACCTGGGTTTCAGTAAAGCTTTTGACAGGGTGCCCCATGTTCTGATGGGTAAACTACAGGACTGTGGACTGGACTCTAGGATAGTTAGGTGGATAGGGAACTGGTTGGAGAACTGCACTCAAAGACTAGTTGTCAACGGCATTTCATCTGAATGGAGGGAGGTGTCCAGCGGGGTGCCACAGGGCTTGGTTCTAGGCCTAATACTTTTTAATATTTTTATAAATGATCTGGATGAGGGGGTATAGGAGCTACTCATTAAATCTGCAGATGACACCAAATTTGGAGGAGCAGTGAACACACCAGAAGATAGAGATAGAATTCAATACTGGACAGTATTCAAATACTGGGCAGTATTTTCTCTATGAACTGTTATTGCTCCTATGAGGGCTTGTGCTTGTGGACTATTTTGGATTGTATCACTTTAAGGATCATCATTCTGTGGTTTGGGTGACTGTATGACGTGCATCACATTATTTTGAAATGCTGTATGTGTTTACATATTTAATATATTCAATATATTCCTGTGAGTATTACTACTTGTCTTATAAATTTTGGGGGAGAGTTTCCACCTTTCCATTTATAGATTTACACTCTCCCTTCCTGGTTAGTTTTGTGTTCCCACTTCGCTTACAGCACAAGTTGAGAAATGTATCAGATCAAAAAATTAATGTCTAACTTTGAGACCAAGCTGAGTTTGAGATTATGCCAAGTAACCTTCCTCCCCCCACCATGTTGCCACTTTAGCATCACCATCAGGTGTGACACAACACCCATAAGTGACAGCCTTAAAATCAATTCAAAATTAAGAAGAAGAAGAAGAGATTGGATTTATACCCCACCCTTCACTACCCAAAGGAGTCTCAGAGCGGCTTACAAACTCCTTTCCCTTCCCCTCCCCACAACAGACACCTTGTGAGGTAGGTGGGGCTGAGAGAGCTCTGACAGAAACTGCTCTTTTTCAAGCCAGAACTATGGCTTGCCCAAGGTCATCCAGCAGGTGCAAGTTGAGGAGTGGGGAATCAGACCCGGTTCTCCCAGATTGGAGTTCACACACTTAACCACTACACCAAACTGGCTCTCAAACTGGATGACCTATTTTTTTTACAAAATCTAGTAATGGATTCCCCTTGTAACAAGTACCTAAATACTTATATGTGTAAAATATGGCTGGTGAGGGTCTTACTTGGGCAGAATTTAGAATGATTAAATTGACATTGGGATGTCCATGACTGAATCGTTCTAGCAATAAAAATGCATCTCTCGAATATCAGAATGCCATAATTTTTCTTGTCTTCCTTATATCAGAATGATTATAAAGTAGGATTCCAATCCATAATTACTGAGATGTTTTAGATGTTTTTATTTATAATTTTCCATAACTGGTTGCACTGTGGCTCTTTCCCATATTACTGCCACTACCAACCCACAATCAGTCAACTACTTAAAAAGCAGCTGTTCATGGCTCCATAACTTCATATGATGATTGATGATAAGATTAGACATTCACTTTTTAATTATAATTCAACAGTCAACTGGCAAAACCTACACTTGATACTTGGTTACTCACACATTTCCCTTTGAAAGATGTCAGTTAACCTTCAGAATATGAAGACAAAAATAAATGCTAGAGTATAGAGTTTACACATTATCTGTCCTGATATTGAGCTATTACAAGATGTTCCTAAACAAGCATATTAGCTTTCCTGCTGTAAGAAGCTCCCGCTTTCCAGGGTTATTTTTTTTTTAATGCCGCTAAAAATTGTTAACCTTTCAGCATCAGGTCTGAATATTGATCTTCTCAAACACCTTCTGCTATTGGGTCTTAATCTGATGGCCATGAAGAACCTCGCCAGGCCTGGGGACAGCAGCAGCAGCAATGGGGGTTCAGCTACAGTGGGCCTAGCTACAGAGGCTGGGAACCTCACTGGGACTAGGAGCACCCCCTCCAAGCCTGAAGCAACAGAAACTACTGCTTCACAGTTGGGCTCGCAAAATGCCTCCTCCCAGTGCAAACAGTGCAAAACACTCTGTTTACACTTGGAGAAGCATCCCCGAGAGAGACAAAAAGTCACAAAAGGGATGGAGAAAAGGGGTGGGGGAGAGGAAAAGAAACAAAGGTGGGAGGACTCACCTTCCCCATAAGTTTCTTGTGGGTCTTCACTTGTACTTTTATAATTATGCAATAATGGCTGTATGTAGGTGGCATAGTGTGTAGAATAGCCAGGAGACCCTAAGATTGCCTGGCAGCCAGAGGTTCTAGCTCTTTTAGTGTTGTGCACCACTAGGTGGTGAGCTAGACTTGTTTTTAAGGCAAGAAACATTTCAGAGGTGGTTTGCCATTGCCTGCCTCTGCATCAGGACCCTGGTATTCCTTGGTTTGATTCCCCACTCCTCCACTTGCACCTGCTGGATGACCTTGGGCAAGCCATAGTTTTGGCACAGCTGTTCCTGAAAAAGAGCAGTTTCTGTCAGAGCTCTCTCAGCCCCACCTACCTCAAAAGGTGTCTGTTGTGGGGAGGGGCAGGGAAAGGAGTTTGTAAGCTGCTCTGAGACTCCTTTGGGTAGTGAAGGGCGGGGTATAAATCCAATCTCTTCCTCTTCTCTTCTTCTAGTATTGGCATAGTGATGTTGTAATAAGAAGTCACTTTACATGTCTGCTTTACAAGTTTTAGTTTTGTCCTCCTGAGTTCTTTTATGACATTATAATAATGGATTACTTCTGACAAGGACCTAAGTATTCCTGTGTATTAATTATAGAAGCGAAAACTAACTGCATTTATTTCAACATAATTGTTTGTTCATATGGTTTTAAACCCCTTCTTTTGACAACTGATTAAAATGATCCAGGAAATATCATGTTTTAACACACATATGAGACTACCAACAAATTGGAGATAAAATGTGGACTGCTAAATTAACAAGTGACACTACTCATGCATATAAATAGGCTTAGGCTGTGTGCTATGGTTGTGACTGTCCAAGGTCCCATTGTGAAGTGTTTTTCACAAGGACTTCTGGAGATATCCTTGACTAAACTGGCCACTTACTGCATGCAAAGACCATAGTCCCTCTCTAAATCAGAGAGTAACCCACACAGCTACAGGGGACCATTTACTCCTTATTAGTATCCCCATGGATTCAATCCTATTCACACTTTCTTCATCACACCCTATTGAATTCAGTGAGATTTCCTTCCAAGAAGGAATGCATAGGATGAAGCTGTTAGAAGGCTACACACTTACCCTGGTATAATTCCACTAATTCATTAGAACGATTTCACAGTGAATGCTTTGAGAACTATAGCCTTAGAACATAAATACATCTTGAATAAAATATATATTTTAAATGTTATTTTGCTTGCTTCATTTGATGAAATTGCTTCATTCTAATAAGTTTTAATTTACCAGTCAGGCATTCAACATTAATTCCATTTACATTAGTCATCTCACCAAAACTCCTTGATTTCCCATGGCCCCCATACTTTTCTACCAGGTTTATTAGTCCTGGAGTTTGCATTTAATAGCTTTTTGATTAAATGAGTGTGTTATCATCATTGTTTTATATTCCCATTGACACCTTTAATTGTCTCTAGCTTCAGATTTGTTAGCTTTCAAAGCCTTTCTTAAACAACCATCCAGCATGATCCTATACATATTTACTCAAAAGAATGCCCAATTATGTTCAAGCAGTAGGATTTTAGCCTACTGATACACTATTTACATTTCTTAGCAATATTTTCATTTCTTTTAAAAAATCTGAAAAGGAATAATAATTCCTGTCTTATTTTACCATTTAAATTCCTGTAATAATTTTCTAAGCCAAACCAACATTAAGTCTTGAACTAAATTAAGAAAGGCTAAAAGCTGAAAAGAAAATACATTATTTGCAGGATAAGAATAGCCACTAATCCTTTTAAAGCAAAGTTTACCTTCCTTGCTTCTCTAGGCTAGTGAAGAGTGGTTCTTTTAACTCTTCCAACTACTAATTTAAATTGTGATTCTCCAGGAAAAAAAACCTTCATTGTTGTGTTTTCTGGCAGCTGCTAAGGATTCTAGCACAATGCCCATCTGTGCTCAACAAAGATCTCCCAAAGGGATTTTCAAAGCAAATGCTATTTCTACTCTTTTTTCATCATGCTATTGACAATAAAATATATAACTTGGTCTTTTTTAAAGCTGTTCCTCAATTTACTGAAACATTCAATTGCACCTTACATTCTCAGAAGCCAGGAACAAATAACACTGGACTGCCATCATCTGGTACTTCTGAACATCCCAGAGACATGTGGTTAAGCACTGCCAGGACCAAATGCTAGATTAGATGTGCCCTGGATAGGAAACAGTATCACAGGTTTATTGGCAGCTTCCATCCAGTACCCCAATTTGCTCCAGAACTATTTTAGAAACCCTTATGGGCTGTTAAAATAGTCTGGGGAAAAACAGAGCTGGGCAGTCTTCAGAGGACTTCAGTTCCAGTCAGCAATGGCAATGGATGTAAGTAGTGGTGTGCAATTTTTTTTCCTGGTATATTTCAGTTCAGAGCTATTGGACCTGGGGAAATTTTTGGGATTCCTCCCAAAAAACCCAGATCCCAATACCAGTACAGTATTTGGAGCTGGGATTTTTCAGAAATTCAGTAGACCTGAGAAGAAAAAAATGGGTGTGGGGGAAACATTGCATATGCAAACTGCACTAGCAAGAAGAAGTCCACTACCCACAAGCACAGCTGATCCTTGGGCTGACTTCTCATCCAGCCCCATTTAAATAAAGGTGCACAAGAAGCTATTCTGAAGCTGAGCAGGTGGAGAGTGGACCTCTCCCCACCAGGACACCTGATCCTTGGGCTGGCTTCTAGTGTAGCCCCTACTGCATGAGAAGCCAGCCTGAAGCTGTGCTGGTGGGGAACAATCTGCCCCCAACAGGCACAGCTAATGCTTGGGCTGGCTTCTGCAGTCTCTTTAAATTTTAAAGGGACTGCAGTAGAAACCCTACAAATAGCTGAGATTGTTCCTGCCTCTCCACTGTTTTTCAGATCTACCTGGTAATTGATGAATACATCCAGGATTTTTTCAGGATTTTTTCCCAGTTTCCCCCCCAAAAAATCCCAGATACCTTCTGGATGCCGAAATATACCTCAAAACCAATAAGTTATTTTTCAGGTATATTTTCAGCTGGGGTAGATCCAAATGCACATCCCTAGATGCCTCTGCTGATTGGATTTAAGCTGAGTATACCCTTGATAAGGGCTCAGTTTGGCCTCCATCCAGGATAGAAACCCACTGGGAACTTTCCTGGAAAATTAAAGGGCCATTCCACCATTGGGTAGAATGCTTTCAATAGTTTCATGCTTTTTATGCTTGTGATGGACAGGCTAGGTTCAGCCTCTCCCTAAGAGCAAGCAATGAGAGCAGACAGAATGTTCAGAGATGGAAATTTTAAAAACAGCAGTTGAAAAAGGACAGTTGGAGGTTAGTGGCTGAGAAGATAAAAGCTTAAGAGCGGAGGAGAAAAGGGGTTTTCTGACAGAGGGGAACTGTATAAAAGAGCTTCTTGGAACAGGGGGAAAATAGTAAATTTATAACTATAGGATCCCAGCTGCAGGTATAGGACCTCAGTTCAAATGTTTAATGGAAGTGAAACGTTTCTTAGACTTTACTTTCCTCTGTGTTTTGTTCTTCTAAATAAAAGTTTCTTGTTTTGATTAACCTTGTGGGCTGTGTGTCTAAGGGGAAGAAGCACACACACAAAATTTAATATCTCGGTCTATATACATATAGGAAAGGAATGAATTATGGCAGTGAGTGATTGGAACAGTGCTTGAGCCCCATCCCCAATAACTCTGTGTGAGGGCTGATTATTACAGGAGGCTGGGCTACACTGCCTATGCCCCCCCCCAGTGTGCTAGAGGCACCAAATTCACAAGGGATCTCTGGCAGAATTCTCCTCTACCTGCCCTCCAAATTTGGTGAGAATTGGATTTACGGTGCCTCCAAAAAAGTGTTTTCTGGGTTAATGGCAGAAATGAGAGGTACAGGTTCACCTACAACTCACAAGTCAAGCCAGTTCAATGCATTATTAATTACCTACAACCCATGCTGGATAGTGACACAGATGGGGGAGGGGGGTTGACCTTTTCTTGCTTACAGACAGCCTGCTAACCTGCAATGACAAACTACTTAACAGTAACATGGACTCTGGTACCAAGGCCTGCAACAAACCAAGATGCCAACTTTGCATATAGATACTAGCAACTTTGCATAGGATATAGATACTAGCAACTTTGCATTTAGATCAGTGGACCCAGCAACATCAACCATACAGTCTCAGGTTCATATTCCTACTCATCCTCTAATGTGACTTATACTATCACGTATCAACAATGCCCTTCACATTGGACAAAGAGGCCAGTCCCATCGACAAAGAATTAATGGACATACGTCTGACATTAGGGACCACAACATTCAAAAACCATTGGAGGAACATTTTAACCTTCCAGGACATTCAGCTGCTGATCTAAAAGTTGTCGTTTTCTTACAAAGGAATTTTAAAGGGAGATTAGAAAGAGAGACTGATGGATTGCAATTGAGTAAGATGATGTATCCACCTGGACTGAATGGAGACTTAGGTTTCCTGTCTTATTACCAATGGTGATTTCTCCATGCCTATCATCCCTCTGCATATCCAATCATGCCTGCTATTGTCATGTGCCTGCTAATGTCATTCGTCATCTGAGATCACTCCACTTTCCTATAAATAGGACAGATGGACTCCCGTTCTAGCTGTATCTGAAGAAGTAAACAGTGATTCACGAAAGCTCATACCCTGCCACATATTTTGTTAGTATATAAGGTGCTACTGGACTCTTGCTCTTTTCTGCAGTTTTGGAAGGGTCAGGATTGTGTACAGAACAGACTTTGTGCAAGCTAGAGGCATCAAGCTCACAGGGGACCTCCCCCTTATGCTCCTCTATATGCCTAAATTATGGCCTACAAAGAAGATTCCCTAGGAAAGTGCATTTGGAGGAAATGTCAGGCCCAGGTTCAGACATGTATATAATGGACCCCCCTGCAAGCTACAAACATCAAACACACCAGGAACCTCACCCTGACCTCACTGCTCTACAATCTCTGCAAGATGGGTGCAGATTACATTTCTGGGATTCCAGTTATGAACACCACCACCCCATGGTCTTCCACATTTATACTCTCCCACCCCTGTTGAGTGTGAACACCTCTGTGTACCATGAGGGTGAAAGTGGGTGTAAATGATGTTCATCATGGGGGAAAGAAGTTCTCCACCCTTTGCATCCCCATGCATCAAACCTAGCCTGCCAGGCCACTGGAGCCCGGCCCTAGAGGGGCATCACCAAGGGTCTTGAAGGCTCCTTCCCCTGATTTTTTCCTGGGGCTCTCAACAGAGGCAAAAGAATTGTTAGCACTACCCAGAGACACCATCAAATGCTGCTAACACTCTTTGGAGAGGAGGACTCTGACTGCAGTGATCCAGAGGTTGGGGGGAAGCCCACAGTTTGGAAACATTTCTGCACCCTCCCCAGTGACCCCTGTGTGGCAGTTTGGCCACACACCATTTGGAAGAGAAGAGTTGAGGACACACACCATTTGGGAGAAGGTCAGCCAGTCTTCTCCTCTCTCCTCCACAGACACCTGCAAAGGGTAAACCCTTTGGAAAGAGGAAAGAGTGGCAACCAGCAGGAGGAAGAAGAGGTCCACTACCTCTCAGCAGGGAGAAGTGGAGAGGGACATGAGGTCCCTCCAAGAAAGGCTCCCTACACTTAGGGTGCCATGGGTGGGACATCAAGGCAGGCCACCCTCCATGAGGTCAAAAGGGCTACATGGAGGGCCTAAGAAGCAGTCACTCACCTCATTGGCAAGATGATTGCTGTGGATGGCCAACCCTTTTCCCTCATGAAGGATGTAGCATTTCGCCGGCTGCAATGGTGATGGTCAAGGCTCAGCTCTCCAGAGTGCAAGGCAGAACCGTGCACTTCATGGAAGACCTCTACAGTGGCCAGCAGGACTGTTGGACTGTCAAACCTAAGCCCCATGAGGGGACAGTCCTGACCCCTGGCGACAAAGTGGTTCTACTCCATGTGCAGGTGATGGATACAGACCTTATGGTACAAAACATCGCTGTTGTGATGCAGAGTAGCCTGAGGGAGTGAGTGGGCAGTGGCAACATTGTCTGTGGCTACATGGTCATGGTGGCAACATGCTGGCAGCAGTAAAGGCTCTGCACCTCAAGAGCATTGTCTGCCTGGTGCACACACTTCAGCCAATGATGAAGAATGCTCTGGAGCTGGGGAGCACTGTCAAGGCCACCTGGGACATTGCCCCCCTTGAGATGTCATCCTGATGTGAATCTTGTAAGTGCCTGGCTACCCACTTCTCACGCAGCATCAAGTCTGTTCATCTGCTGCATGAGAGGCAGGAGGAGGGGTTTAAGTAACTCCGCCATGCCATGATTGCATGTTTGGTGGAGCAGAAGAGTGTGGCACAGGATGTCATTTCCTCCATGACCATCCTGCACATGGAAGAAGAGTTTAGCATCAGCTCCAAAGACTGCATGATCATCTCCCAATTGGTGTGTGTCCTCAAACTCTTCCAGGACACCACCCATATGCTCTGAGCCCATGAGGCCAGCCTGGGGCAAATCATCCCCCCCAATTTGAGGGCTGGCCCAGACACTGGCCTCTGCACTGGAGCCAGGCCCCAAGGGTATGCCTGTTCTCCCATGGTTCAGGGCCTTGAAAGAGAGGTTGTGGGTGGGTATCGCCACCAGGTTGCATCCTCTCTGCAAGCAAAGGGAGAACAAGCTGGTCTGTATCTGTGATGGATCTTGTCCACTTCCCTCCCTCAGACGCCAGTTTTTCCCTTTGTTTCTATTTCCCTTCACTGACTGAGCAGCCCTGGTAGTGTGTTTATTCTTCCCTTGAAGAAACCTTTCTGTCCCACCCTGTCAGTAAGGTATATTTTCGCTATTTGCTCAGCCCAGGAACTTGAGGGAAGGGACAGAATCACCTTTTAACTTAAACCCTTGAAAATGGCACTTGAGACACTTTTAAAGTTCAAAAATAACAAAAGGTTTTATTTAACATCAAATGAAAAGGTCAGGTGAAATCAGGGGTTGAAATTACTGAGGTAAAACTATTACAAGCATAGACTTTTGTTCTTATATATCAGGCTAATGAGAGGTTCTTACATTTTTCACAGTTACTTACATCTTTATTTTGAGAAGCTTTTGTTCCAGTGTTTTCCCAAATACTCTAATACACTTTATTTGTATAATCGCTGACTCTTTTTGGTGGTACCATCTTGTTGGTGGTACCCTCTTCCTAGTACCCCTTCTCTTTGATACAACATTACTCTTCTTGAGTGTCTAACTGACTTTTAAGGTCTCTACAGGCAGTTCCTAATCACACCAGACCAGGGATCTCAGTACTCCTCAGAGAGAACTCTCTCTGTTTGACTGGGTAGGGAATCTTCTTCTCTCTCTAGAAGATCTAGCCCCTTTCCTTTGGCCTGAATGCGAGTCTTCTCTACTACCCACTTCCATGCCAAACTTTCCCCCCAGTACTCTTGTCTGTGTTCAACTGCTCTCAGCTAATTCAGACTGTGTTCTGTCAAGGTAGAAATCTGACTCTGTCAGCACTAAATCCTATTTTTGACAAGGCTATTCATAGACTGTCTCAGTACATGTCTCTTTACAGTAAAGGCAGGAGGTTGCATCCTCTCTGCAAGCAAAGGGAGAACAAGCTGGTCTGTATCTGTGATGGATCTTGTCCACTTCCCTCCCTCAGACGCCAGTTTTTCCCTTTGTTTCTATTTCCCTTCACTGACTGAGCAGCCCTGGTAGTGTGTTTATTCTTCCCTTGAAGAAACCTTTCTGTCCCACCCTGTCAGTAAGGTATATTTTCGCTATTTGCTCAGCCCAGGAACTTGAGGGAAGGGACAGAATCACCTTTTAACTTAAATCAGTTTGCCCAGAGCAGCCTGTCACTCAAAGCTCTCTGGCTCAGTGTTGGTACAGTACTTTTAAGCCTCTTAAAAAGTACAGTCCACCACACCTCCAGATAAAAGGCAGCATTGCTCTCCTGAATGCAGAGCTCATGCAATGGAAGTGTGAGCTCTGTAAATAAGTGCAGAGGGTACAGGCCAACATATATGGCTAGAGGGAACAGTGGATGAAAGAGGCTGGAGAGAAGGAGTATTTGTATAATCGCTGACTCTTTTTGGTGGTACCATCTTGTTGGTGGTACCCTCTTCCTAGTACCCCTTCTCTTTGATACAACATTACTCTTCTTGAGTGTCTAACTGACTTTTAAGGTCTCTACAGGCAGTTCCTAATCACACCAGACCAGGGATCTCAGTACTCCTCAGAGAGAACTCTCTCTGTTTGACTGGGTAGGGAATCTTCTTCTCTCTCTAGAAGATCTAGCCCCTTTCCTTTGGCCTGAATGCGAGTCTTCTCTACTACCCACTTCCATGCCAAACTTTCCCCCCAGTACTCTTGTCTGTGTTCAACTGCTCTCAGCTAATTCAGACTGTGTTCTGTCAAGGTAGAAATCTGACTCTGTCAGCACTAAATCCTATTTTTGACAAGGCTATTCATAGACTGTCTCAGTACATGTCTCTTTACAGTAAAGGCAGGAATCTGAGGCTGTGGTCACACATACTAAATAATCCACTTTCAATCACTTTCAATACACTTTCCAACTGGATTTTGCCAGTTCACCCAGTAAAATTCAGGTGGAAAGTGTACTGAAAGTGGATTGAAAGTTGATTATTTAGTGTGTGTGATCACAGCATGGTTCAGTTTTCCTCAGTACCCAGCTTTGTCAAGACTTTTTTTTTTGCTTAGCTGATGCCAACCAATCAGTTTGCCCAGAGCAGCCTGTCACTCAAAGCTCTCTGGCTCAGTGTTGGTACAGTACTTTTAAGCCTCTTAAAAAGTACAGTCCACCACACCTCCAGATAAAAGGCAGCATTGCTCTCCTGAATGCAGAGCTCATGCAATGGAAGTGTGAGCTCTGTAAATAAGTGCAGAGGGTACAGGCCAACATATATGGCTAGAGGGAACAGTGGATGAAAGAGGCTGGAGAGAAGGAGGAGGAGCAGCAGCCCAGCACCTCTGCCTCAAAGAGCCCACCCAGGGAGAACCTCACTACTGTGTGTCAGTGGTGAAATGGAAGGTCAGCAGCAGTGGGGATGCTAGGAGTGCAATGGTGGAGGATTTGACAGAGGTGATTTTGAGGGAGTACCTCACCAAATCCCCCCTGAGTCCACCTAACATCCAAACCCCAGCATGGAAGAGGAGTTTACAATCTGGAGGGTATAAAATGTGGGACAAGATCTAGCCCCTTTCCTTTGGCCTGAATGCGAGTCTTCTCTACTACCCACTTCCATGCCAAACTTTCCCCCCAGTACTCTTGTCTGTGTTCAACTGCTCTCAGCTAATTCAGACTGTGTTCTGTCAAGGTAGAAATCTGACTCTGTCAGCACTAAATCCTATTTTTGACAAGGCTATTCATAGACTGTCTCAGTACATGTCTCTTTACAGTAAAGGCAGGAATCTGAGGCTGTGGTCACACATACTAAATAATCCACTTTCAATCACTTTCAATACACTTTCCAACTGGATTTTGCCAGTTCACCCAGTAAAATTCAGGTGGAAAGTGTACTGAAAGTGGATTGAAAGTTGATTATTTAGTGTGTGTGATCACAGCATGGTTCAGTTTTCCTCAGTACCCAGCTTTGTCAAGACTTTTTTTTTTGCTTAGCTGATGCCAACCAATCAGTTTGCCCAGAGCAGCCTGTCACTCAAAGCTCTCTGGCTCAGTGTTGGTACAGTACTTTTAAGCCTCTTAAAAAGTACAGTCCACCACACCTCCAGATAAAAGGCAGCATTGCTCTCCTGAATGCAGAGCTCATGCAATGGAAGTGTGAGCTCTGTAAATAAGTGCAGAGGGTACAGGCCAACATATATGGCTAGAGGGAACAGTGGATGAAAGAGGCTGGAGAGAAGGAGGAGGAGCAGCAGCCCAGCACCTCTGCCTCAAAGAGCCCACCCAGGGAGAACCTCACTACTGTGTGTCAGTGGTGAAATGGAAGGTCAGCAGCAGTGGGGATGCTAGGAGTGCAATGGTGGAGGATTTGACAGAGGTGATTTTGAGGGAGTACCTCACCAAATCCCCCCTGAGTCCACCTAACATCCAAACCCCAGCATGGAAGAGGAGTTTACAATCTGGAGGGTATAAAATGTGGGACATCAGCCAAGGCACCCAATAGTTAAGCCCCTCTGCTTGGCATGAGTCCACTTAACACCCAAAGACCATCAGGAATAAATTCACTATCAGGAATAAATAAATGTGCTCTACTTTCAACATGTTCCCTGCCTTTCTGTCTAACTGCCAATAGCCAACAGAGGAGAGGTTGTGGAGCTTAAGGTATATATAGCATTCTGATCCCAGAGAAGAATGGAAATTCTGTTATTGGCAGCCAGCAGTGCCTGTTAAGCTTTGGAGGGCCCCTATTGGAGTTTCCAAGGCTCAAGAATTCTGGGTTGTTCAAGAGTTGTTCAAGATGGAAGAGAGCTTCTTTCCAAGGCTCAAGAATTTGGAGGGCCCCTATTGGAGTTTCCAAGGCTCAAGAATTCTGGGTTGTTCAAGAGTTGTTCAAGATGGAAGAGAGCTTCTTTCTTTCTTGTGTCCAGAGAATTTCTTCTCAGAAAGCTGTTTTGGGTTGTTCTGATTTTCCTGCTCCAAGAGGAAAAGCATATATTCTAGCCATTTAATTCCCTCCCACTACGTCCCTTTAGGTGTGACATTTTAGCAATGTGTGAGATGGTAAACCATTGTCCAAATTTGGCTACAGCCATCAGCATATATAAACCCTCTCAGGTGCTCTGTGCTTGGGATTGATGGCTCAACTATGAGTTTGTAGTGGGGTTTCAATTCAGAGAACAATAGGGTATATGAATTATATACAGAATTCCCTAGGATCTGTTCCTGAGATCTCCACTTAGAGGGGATCACAGGTAGCAGAGATGGCAAAGATTTCTTTCCTTGCAGAACTGCTGCTAGCCAATGTAAGCAACAGCATGCAAGACTGGCCAACGGAATGACAAAATACTAGCAGCAGGCAATTTCATATGATAATTCCACACTGTATTAGAACAAACATTAATTTATCTTCTCATTCCATAATATAAAAAGGAAACTGAAGCAGGAATTTTACTTGGCTCAACTAAAGGTTAGTTTTTTGGTCCTTAATAAGAAAATATGCACCCTTTTTAATTATGGTTATTACGGTTCTTAAAGGGTTGTCCAATTCATTTAACACAAATAGAAATTGCAGTTTCCTATGGAGACACTTTAATGTGAACTACAAATCTGCATCTTTTGCTTCAGACAAACAAGTAATAGCATTAACCCATAAGAAGCTAGGAGTACATACAAACAATGGGAATAAGAAGCAGCCTTCATGTTCGAAGTGGCCCTCTACTTTGGGCTTCATTTCTCTTTTCTGGTTAGCATGAGGTTACACAGAGGTTAATGAACATCCTACTTGGAGGAGCTCAAAAGTTACATAACTCTTATAATAAAGGCATATGTTTTATGCTCCAGTTGTCATTTATTCACTAATCAAATTTCTAATGTGATAACCAAAAACCAGGCCATCATACTAGCAAACTGAGTTTCAATAATCCCTCCAATGACTTTTTTAACCTCCAAATTTAACAAGCCCTCATCTCTGCATTTCTAACCAAGAACATTTTTACTGTAAGTGACCTTTTCAAAAGCCAACTCTAATATGCATAACATTAATTCTGATGCAATTATAGGTTGACTCTATAACATGAAGGAAGGCTTTGATTACCCTGATGATTTGATATAAGAGGCTCAGTGAACTTTGCTTTGGACTCATGATAATCAGTTGATGCCTTTAACAGGCAATCAGTATTTCCTGTGAATCAAAAGAGAATGAACAGTTTTAGATGAACTCCAGGTAAGTTGCTCTGTATATACTTTTGGGACAGATGCACTGATAACTTTTGTTTTAAAAATTGTAGTCATATTATGCATTAGTACAATAAAATCACAATACAAATAATTTAGTAAGATTTGGGGGACTTTGCACAAATTCCAGCATAATGTGGAGGGATTTCTTAAACTTCCCTATATAGTTTACGAAAGGGTGACATTCTGTCAATGTTTTAAGGAGATAGGATTGCCAACCTCCAGATGGTTGTCTCCAGATGAGAGCTCACGGGAGGAGATTGTATCAATATGAAGACACTCAGTGAATGAATAATGAACAAAAGCAGAAAGATTATATTGTACAAAACAATTCAAACAGTTTTAAGTCTTTGTTAAAGTTCAACAAAGCCTTATATATTCTTAAAGAGCTAGGATCAAAAAATACTTGATATCAAGTACTTTTTGACACCCGGGATCCATTAGAAACATAGCAGCATATTTTGAGCCTGAATGTTAACTAAGATCAGCGTCCTATCTGAATTTAGTATTTCTTAAGACTTGTTGTCTAGCACTTATGAAACAGAGAGCTTTTGCACTATTATAATATCTCCTGAAGAAGATCCATTTTTTGAAACGTTGTTATATAATCCGGAGATGACGTTGATTATGTACCTTGGTTCAAGGATTTTCTTATGATTTGTTTATCATGTTGTAGTGCTTCAGATTGTAATACATAGATAGCATTTTTATAAGTCTTAATGACTGTTTGATTGGTGGGTCAAACTCTCACGACTGTTGTCTTTATACTTGTTTACTGATCGAGTCGTGTTTGTCCAGATTTATCTCGTCACATAGGATTATGGCTGTGATCTAGGGGCCAAAGGTCTAAGAGCTCACATCTGTGACTATGCCAAGGCTTTAAATTACCTGCAGAAAGGGAGGGACAAATGTTCAGATGACATCTTACTGGCTTCTATGTAACCGATTTTCCTCCCCCCCCCTTTTAAAATCTAATTTACCTCACATGTTAGTGTCTACATTTTGGAATGTGGGGAGGGGACATACTACATTTAACGGACCCATGGTCTGAATGAGGCAGTTTAATCTGTTTATATGTCCTGCTTCCTCCAAGGCATCTTATAATTAGTGGGGTATTTTTATCTGCAGATGATAGCTTGTCTTCAAAGTATAGAAGTTAATGCAACTCTGCTATTCATAGTGAGTAATCCTAAGTATTTGAGCAGTCAGGCAGTACAAAATAAAGTAACCAATGAGACATGCTCTGAATACAGTTTTGGTTGCTTAATATAGAATCATATAATAGAATAATTGTGGAGATGTGCCTTGGGAAAAATAAGCTATGCAAGCTTAAAATGAAAAGAAACAGGAAAAAATGATAAATATGTGCCATTGCCTCTCATGATGAAAAGGCACACAGATGCTGTCCTAATTTATGCTGATTTCACTGGGATTTAAAGCACTCAGAAATGGTAGCAAGAATATTGCCAAAATGCTAGAGTCGTAAACAATAAAGGCTTGAGGCCAATGCACAGTTACCATGTATGTAAGTGGGGTAGGATTGTGACCAGGGTGAAAACTCTCACTCAAAAACTGGAAAATAAATTCAAAGCTTAACTCCAGTTTTAAAGTGCAGCTGCGAATGGATAGTGACTCAAGGGACTACCAGAACGTTTAAAATGTGTATCAAAATGGTTCAAAGAAATGCTGTCTTCTAACACAGATCCCATCACAAATTGTCCTCCATCTCAGTGCAAGTTAAATTGCCTATGATACTAAGAAGCAAATGTTGTCACCTATGATACTACGGATATCACCTATGATACTAAGGAAGAAGTAGGATTAGGTTTTTTCCTAGTATTAAGATCACTGATGACACTCAGGAGAGTTTTAAAAGTGAGTTGCGGCCAAGCCTTGAGAGCGGCTGTGCAGAACAAGAGGGGGGAAAACCCCACTGTATATTCCTGTGACATGCAGCATTGTAAATGAGCTATTTGGAAAGTTATAATCATGCTATTAGCAGAGAATGTACTGTTTACTCATGCAAATTCAAATAACACAGACATCATTTATGTATAATGTGTTCTAGGTGGGCCTGCCTATGAAAGGTTTTTTAAAACTTCAGGTTGTTCATGAGAAGTAGCCAGGCATACTGGGCTATGTTTTGCTATATTATTGTCACCACAGCCCCTCCCAAAAACCTGGTATTCAGAGGGTTTCTGCTGCTGAACATAGAGGTTCCATTCAGTCATCATTACAAATAGCCATCAATGGACCTATCCTCTAAGAATTTGTCTATTCCACTTTTAAAGTCCATCAAACTACCATCAGTAAAGCAGAATGTTAACTTATTGATGTCTAACAGTGAAAGGAAAATATTTTGAAATAGCTCTACTGACTTCTAATTAGTTTCCAGTAGGGTTGCCGAGTCTATCTTCGCCGGGAGCGGGAGGCTCCTGGCTGGCGTCTTGTGCGTGCGCACGTGTGCCACACGCACATCACCCGGAAGTGACGGGAGGACGCCAGACACGCTGGGGGCGGGGCAATGGCCATACAAGGGAAAACCATAGAGTTTTCCCTTGTATGGTCAT
>NW_015166440.1:397193-400061 GCF_001447785.1 Gekko japonicus | reverse complement strand
GTGCCCGGCATGCCCGCGTCACTTGCGGGTGACACACACGTCGGGGTGGAGTTCCCCCTGGGGCCCGATCCGGCAGTGCCAGGGAACGGCCGTCTGGTGCGGGGGTTTCCCCGCTCCCCTGGGGGACTTGGGATCCCTAGTCTCCAGATGCAATTTTAAGTGTTGCTATTGAGCCTTAAGAGGAGCTGCGGTGGCTCAAGTGATTAAGACGCTGAACTGCAGGCTGTGGAAGGTCATTAGTTCAGCAGTTCGAGACCCAGGTGCCACATGATGGAGTGAGCTCCCATCTCTAGTTCCAGCTCCTGCCAACCTAGCAGTTTGAAAGCAAGAAATTGCAAGTAGATAAATAGGTACCACTTTGGTGGGAAGGTAACAGCGTTCCGTGCGCCTTGGTGTTTAGTCATGCCGGCCACATGACCACGGAAACGTCTTCGGACAGTGCTGGCTCTTCGGCTTTGAAACGGAGATGAGCACCGCAACCCTAGAGTCGGACTCGACTGGCTTTCGAGCAAGCGAACCTTTACCTTCTTTAAAAAATTGATCCTTAAAGAATTAAATGGTTTGGGCATGATGATTAAGCTTCATGTTCTCTTTTTTGTTGTTTTTATAATGGTTTTGTGAATTTTTATGTTTTTTAAATTCTTTTATAACTTCTATTTATAGTTGGTCTGTAATTTAAAAAATGTATTTATAAGTATATGGCTTCCGTCACTGTCATTATTGACAAAGTATCAACTAAAATGAAATAGATTTTTTAAAGTTGGTTTAAATGCCCCCTGATAGTCCTGTTGGGAATACAAAGTCTGATACAAATTATCATATAATAGGCAGTGAGCTACATCTGCACCTGCATGAGACAGCCCCTTCTTGAGCTAACCATTTTTGACAATGCCTATAAAAATATTCATTTTTCCATATCTCTCTCCCATAGGTTCTCCAAACTGGCTTTTGTTTTCTTTTAGCAATGTCATCAGATAGCCAAAACTGAGTAGCACATAAGTGCCATGTTGTCATCTTATCCACTATGTGATCCCTCATTGTCTGTGATTGTCCATGTGACTGAATCCATTTCATTTCATTTATTAGCTTCATTGACCCGAGGTCTTAAGCCAGACATGCAAATAGCATGTGACTGAATCTAGAAAATGAAATAATCATTACTTAGTATGAATAAATGAAACCAACATCATATGAAGAAAACAATAGCAGCAACATCATATGAAGAAAACAATAGCAGCAAACCGGACTGGGGGAAATAAATAATCTCAGAGATAAAAAGGTATTGGGAGAAGTATTTCAAATCCCTCTTCCCCAACACACTAGCCTTGTTCACAAGTTACAGTGAATGCATATACATAAGTACATCTGTTTGTAGGAAACAGTCAACGTGCATTCACTGTACAAATGAAACCAGAGAACAGTACCTGGATAAATTTGGGGTTTAAATCAGACATTCAGTTTATATGCATTGAATGCAACATTACTCAACACCTATATAAAGAACAGTCAAGTGTATACTGGATACAGATTGTATGTTCCTGTGAATACACATGCATCCTGCCTGTACGTGCATACATATGTTTGTAAGAAACCACCAACATGCATTCAGTTCACAAAAAACACAGGGAACCAGCAATGTTCCCTCTAAGTTCCAGTGTTGTGAGCAGAAATTCTACCTCATGAGCAAAAAAATCCTAGTAGCATTAAAGCTGTGAGTGAGTCTACATTTGACTATCACATAAATTCATTTTTTAGAAGATTATTTCCATTACCTTCTTTAAAAATAATTTTAACAATATAAGAGAAAACAGAGTCAAGTAAAATTTCATTTCACAAAATATTGTCCTCTTATGGGGGTACACCATGCTTCCAGAGAACAGGTCTACCTGCTCTTTTCCATTAGAGTGGTAGACCTGGCTGTCAGTATACAATAAGGTATGAGACAAGATGACAGTCTATGAGACAATGTGATAAAGATCATGCTGATCTGGGTGACAGCTAAGTATGTCATATGACCCTGTCACCAGGCAGAGATTGCATCTCTCTTGCATCAGCTTGCATGATGTAACCATGAGTCAGCACTGGTCACTGATTGGTGCTGACACTGTATATATGTCTGTGCAGTACTTGTAGAGGTGTTCACTCTGTGGATGCCTAGCAGCGGAGCACTCTGCCGGATTGGATGGCGATTATGGAGTTGGAGAGTGCTAAATGAACTGTGTATATCTGTGTAAATAAATCTACTATAAATAGTTAGCACCAGCAACCTAGTACGTGTCATTACTGGACGCTTCCACACGCCAACAGGGTTATGGGCCCAGTGTTGCGTGGAGTGGCTGACTACGTGTGGAGAGGACTGCACTAAGCTGTGGAGGCTTTGCCCGAGTGAAAGCGGGGAGCTCCAGAGTGCACGTCTGCACAGAAGGGAGAGGACGTCTTCCAGGACACAGCAGAGGACAGCAGCTCAGCCCGGTCCGGCTCGGAGGAGGCGGAGGAGTTCGAGGCAGTTGTCCAGGAGCTGATAAGGCACGAGTGAGTCCAGTGTACCCATCATGGCTTTGGCTTCGGCGGCCGTGTTTGTGGATAAATTAACCTACACAAACTATTCTGTGTGGTCACAACGTATGAAACATTATTTAATTAAGGAAGGGCTTTGGACTTTTGTGTCGGCCCCTCCAGCAGCCCCCACTGCCGAGGAGAATGCCCAGATAGAAAAAGCCTTGGCACTAATTGTGCTTAGCGTTTCCGACGCACAATTAGCTTGCATATCTTCAAAAACAACTGCCAAGCAAGCGTGGGATGCTTTGGCTGCTATATTCTTGCAGAAGACATCAGGTTCCATCGTGGCTCTGATGCGCAAGGTGTATA
>NW_015166440.1:395232-395363 GCF_001447785.1 Gekko japonicus | reverse complement strand
CCTGTCATTCCAAGGGTGTCTAGCAGGTCGACGAAAGGGGTGGCACCTCAAAGATATGGCATTAACCATGTGTTTATTAAAGTGCCAAACAATTATGATGAGGTGTTATCTCTAGAGAAGGAACAGAGAGA
>NW_015166440.1:394932-395137 GCF_001447785.1 Gekko japonicus | reverse complement strand
GTCGCCCGTGGCTTTAGTCAGATCGAAAATCTAGATTACGATGCAACTTTTGCGGCCACTGTCAGGAATGAGACCATAAGGGTGGCACTGGCCATGGCTTCTGTAAATAAAATGAAGGTTCACCACTTTGATATAGAGACTGCCTACCTAAATGCTGACCTCAAGGAGGAGTTGTATATGGAGAAGATTCCAGGGTTCTGCACTG
>NW_015166440.1:328528-394872 GCF_001447785.1 Gekko japonicus | reverse complement strand
GAATGGGAGCAATGTCTAAACAAAGCACTGATTAACAAAGGGTTTGCACAGAGTATTGCTGATCCTTGCCTGTATAGCAAACAAGTTCAGAACAGTACCTTGTATGTTCTCAGTTTTGTTGATGATTTATGTGTGGTTTACAGTACCCAACAACAATTGCAATGGTTCATTGACACAATGCAAGCAGTGTTTAAGATGAAGAACTTGGGGGAAATACAAAATTATTTAGGTATACAAATTACCAGAGATCAAGAAGGAAACTTTGCTCTCTGCCAGGAAGAGAAGGTATTGGACTTAGTCCAAAGGTTTGGTATGGGTGAGGCCAAAGCAGTTGACACACCCATGACTACTTCTTACTGTAAAGAACCCAATGTAAATATATTCCCTCACAAAGAAATGTATCAGTCATTAGTAGGTTCATTATTGTACTTATCATGTTGTACCAGGCCTGACATTTCTGTTGCTGTTCACTTGCTCAGCCAGCACTGCAACTGTCCTTACCAGAAGGACTGGGTGGCAGCGAAGCGTGTTTTGAGGTATTTAAAGGGCACTGCACATGAGAAGCTTGTGTTAAAGGTAAACCCAAGGGAAGAGAGTCTGTATGCTTTCAGCGATGCCAGCTGGGGGGGACAGACCGGATGCAAAGTCAACATCAGGGTACACAATATTTGTCCATGGTGCTTTGGTAGGATGGAAGTCCATCAAGCAAACGCACATAGCGACCAGCTCATGTGAATCAGAGTTTTCGGCGATAAACGATACTGTGATACAACTTGAATGGTTTAATCAACTATTAAAAGATTACAACATGTTGTCTGTGTTGCCAATTAAAGTCCTGTGTGACAGTACTGCAGCAAGCTAACTTGCAAACCAGGAGCAAGCACATTCTAATCAGATACCAAAATGTAAAAGTGGCTGTAAATAATAAGTTCATTGTAATCCAGCACTGTAATTCTGATGAAAATGTAGCAGATATGTTTACAAAGTGTGTTAATGTAAACAGGTTTCAAATGTTGAAACAATTATTATGTTTGTCATAGATGTCATCTTGGGAGGCGTGTCAGTATACAATAAGGTATGAGACAAGATGACAGTCTATGAGACAATGTGGTAAAGATCATGCTGATCTGGGTGACAGCTAAGTATGTCATATGACCCTGTCACCAGGCAGAGATTGCATCTCTCTTGCATCAGCTCGCATGATGTAACCATGAGTCAGCACTGGTCACTGATTGGTGCTGACACTGTATATATGTCTGTACAGTACTTGTAGAGGTGTTCACTCTGTGGATGCCTAGCAGCAGAGCACTCTGCCGGATTGGATGGCGATTATGGAGTTCGAGAGTGCTAAATGAACTGTGTATATCTGTGAAAATAAATCCACTATAAATAGTTAGCACCAGCAACCTAGTACTTGTCATTACTGGACGCTTCCACACGCCAACACTGGCCTCCAGAGAACAGGTTACCCACCCCAGTCCATTATATTGGTAGACCTGGCCTAGGACCATCACCCTGCACTGACATATCAGCACTTTTTTGGGGGGGCTTTTGCAGTCTACTTTGGGGTGTTTTTTTTTTTAGTGAAATATGACACATTACAGGTCAAGTATAACAGAGGTGGAACAATCACTGTCAGAACCCTGCCTAACCTAACAAACAGGAAGTTGCTTAAACGTTATCAACCTGCCCAAACTACTTATTTATTCAAATATATTTATATGCTACTTTTACTGTGACTCAAGACATATTACAAATCATACTGAAAAGCATAATTGTTGTTGTTCAGTCTCACAGTCGAGTCCGACTCTTTGTGACCCCATGGACGACATCGCACCAGGCCCTCCTGTCTTCTGTCGTGCTCCGGAGTTTGCTTAATTTTATGTTCATTGCCTCGATAACACTGTCTAACCATCTCATCCTTTGCCGTCCCCTTCTTCTTTGACCGTCAATCTTTCCCAGCATCAGGGTCTTCTCCAGTGAGTGCTCTCTTCTCATTTGGTGGCCAAAGTATTTGAGCTTCAGCTTCAGTATCTGGCCTTCCAGGAAACAGTCGGGGGAAAGCATAATAGGGGTGTGCAAAAATCTATTTTTCCTGCTGCATTATAGCCTATGGAGACCATTATAGTCAATGGGCCCCATAGGCCATAATGGAGAATTGATCCAGGGGTATCTGGGGCTGGGGGCCCCTGTTTTTTTGAGGTAGCATCATCAAATTTGCTGCATAGCTCCTGGTACCTCTCCTCAAACCCCACCCCCAAGTTTCAAACAGATTAGACCAGGGGGTCCAAATCTATGGGCCCCAGAATGAGGTGCCCCCCATTCAATGAAGGAAAAAATGCTCCTGAGCTGGAAGCTAAATTATCTGAGCAATTAGCTAAAAAGTTGTGTGCCAGCTTAGAGTGAACACTGGGAACCAGTACCTGGATAAATGTGCAGTTTTCACACATTCATCTGTACATGCATTGAATGTAACATGAGAATTACTCAACAGACATATTAAGAACCAGCAGGTGTACACAGTACATGGATTGTAGGTATGTTCACTGTAACTTGTGAACAAATCTACTATAATCAAAATATTATTTTATTCCAAATGAAACAGAACTGTCTTACATAGCCTTACTGCAATTGAAAATGTATTCAGTAAAAGGAAGGAGATGATTATTTCAATTGCCCTTGTGAAGGAACTGAAAATCATTTATCATAAAGATTATTAATTGATAATGTTAATAATTAAATAATTAATATGCTTGATGTTATCATCCCATCCACTTGTCAAGCTCTGGCACATTCATGTTCTTATTAGCCTTATTAATTAATCATTAGTTCTTGCTGTTAGCCTTCCTGCATCTTATCACTGTACCTTTCCCCTCGCTTGCCATGTTACATTCCTGGGGGGGGGGGTTGTCTGTTGTTAGAGCATTAGGGAGTATTGCTTGTAACTTCTTTAAGCCCACCCTGAAACAGTTTCTCATGAGACTGTCCTTGAAGATTTCCATGCCAGGCTTAATTAGATAGAGCGGCCATATATCTTTCTGAGTTGTTATAGAAATGCATGATGTGTGAATGAATGGAATTTTGGGGTTTTACCTATATGTCACCTTTTTCCACCTTTGGGCCTCAGTCCTAACAAAGGTTCTGAACCTACAGTTTCTCATATCTCTAATAAAACATTACACTGCCAAAAGTGTGTGTGGAGAGTGACTTGACTGGGGACCTGACACCACTGAACAATGGCTAAAACAAGTTCTTCAAATTAGTCTTAGATGCAACCACAGTTTTATCTCTGTAGAGTCTATAGTATGCAGTACCTATGTTGAAGCTTTATGTTGAACTAGAACCTTTTGTTTCAAATGAAGCATAAAGCTAGTACAGCAAAAGTCATGAATATGCTTGAATATGTGCCACTTAAAAGGGCCCCTTTTAAGACTGCTAAATCCAAACCTTTGAATTTTAAGGCATTCTCTTGTTAGCCGCCTAATTTTAATTTGTTGCTACAGACCAACACAACAACCCATCTTAAACTATGTTGATTCTTCTACAAAAATAATTGCATTAACGTTTTCAGCAGTACTACATTTTCCCATGTGTTTCTCACAGCTGTTTGGATTCACACCAAATAAGTCAGTTTGGTTGCTAGGATGATCTTGACAAATACTACAAGAGGAATATGTGAGTTAATGAGTTCATTTAGATATTCTAATTAAAGATATTATCACTTTATTACTCTTAAAACATTCATGAATATTTGGAATTGCTAATAATTAAAAATGGTGGAAATATCTTGAATGTAATTATTTCTTCAAACTATTGAGCAAACAATCAAAAAGGAAAGTTCAGGAACAGCTCCTTGCAAGTAAAACTGTGTAAACTGTGTAAAACAGCTCAACCTGTGCTGAACTGTATTACAAAAAAAAATTAAATAACTTTTCAAATGGATTTTGAGGGAAGACCAATGTACAGTGCATTACAGTAGTCTAGTCTTGATGTTACTATGGCAAGGATCCAGGGGGCCAGATAAGCTTTTTTTCCCCTTCATTTTTTGAGCTAGGCTGAGTTGGAAGAAAGCCTTTTTTGCAATTGTATTAACTTACTCCTCCATCAATAATATTGGGTCCAGTATAACCTTGAGGCTATTAACTGAATTGGCAAGGGTTAGATAACCCCATCAAAAGTCCTTCAAAGTCTCTGCCTTCATAAACTGCCTTATTTTCCAGGATTTAGTTTCATTTTTTTTCACTCTTAGTCATTTAACCACAGCAGACAGGCAGTGGTTTAGGACCCCTTCTGCATCACCAAGAAATTTGAATAAGAATGTGTGTGTTTAATTGCCATATTGATTAAAGCCAACCTCCAAACTATGAATGATTTGGCCTAAGGGCTTCATGTAGAGATCTAAGAGCATGGGGGATAGGATTGCACCCTTTGGGACTCCACAGGATCGGTCCCACGCTGATGATAACTCATCTTCAAGGGCAATTATTTGGGTTCAGTCCATGAGGAATGGCTTGAACCAGTCCAACACACTGATGCCTGCTTCTGCCTCCAAGAACCTGAACAAGATGGTATGATCTACTGTATCAAAGGCAGCAGATAAATCCAGTAGGAAAACAAGGAGGCCTGACTTTTGTCTACATTTAGACAGAGGTCATCAACTAAAACCAGCAGAGCCGTGTCTATTCCATAGCTTTGACTTGAAACCAGACTGAAAAGGGTTTAGAGCAGATGAATTAACCAAGAAGACCTGAAGTTGGTCTGCTACTGTTGTATCAATCACTTCGCCTAGGAAGGGCATATTAGAGAAAGGGTAATAACTGGCTACATCATATTTCTGTATGGATGGGGGATAGGGCTGCCAAATCCCCCCGGGGGGGGCGGAAAACCCCCCGCCCCAGAGGCCCATTCCCCGACGCCGGGGAATTGGGCCCCGGGGGGAACCCCGCCCCAGCGTGCACATCACAGGGAAGTGATGTTATGATACCGGGCACGCTGGGGGTGGGGCCACGGCCATACAAGGGAAAACTCTATGGTTTTCCCTTGTATGATCGTGGCCCCGCCCCCAGCATGCCTGGCGTCATGACATCACTTCCCTGTAATGTGCATGCGGCGCGCGCATGTCGGGAGCCAAACTGGAGTCCCCTGCCGGAAGGGTAAGTGCCACCTGGCAACCCTAATGGGGGATCTTTTAGAAGTGGACAGATAATTGCCTCCTGAGTGGTTGAGGGAAGGTGTTCTGTGTTAGTGAATTAGAATAAATACTAAGGAGTTGCTGATGTCATCTTTACATGATTTTAGAAGCCAGGATTGGTAAGGATCCAGGGCACAAGTAGTGTCATTCATAGATCCCAGGAGCTTGTCAACATTCATCATGGAAACTGGGCCAAAGAGGTCCATAAATAGAACAAGCAGTATATTAGGCAGTTCTTCCAGTGGATCTATGTTACAGTCAGCATCTAAATCAGAGCATATTCTTGATATCTTATCAGCAATTTTTTTTAAAAAAAAATACCACAACTAATTGTCTTGTCTTGATACAATGAATCCTCAGTTTTAGGAGTCAGCAGATGCTGTGTTACCTTAAACAACTAGAATGGCCATAAACTAGCTGATGCAATAATATGGTGGGAGAGATCGTCGAAGAGCAACTGTAGCAATAACTTCAAGGAGCTTTATATTCCGTGTGTCTACTGCAAACTCAACAGAATATGTGTTTGGAATCCTAAAATCCCCTAAAGATACTATTGGATCATTTCAGCCTGCTCAGCCTAGAGGAAATTGACAAACAGCTCGTAGTTGTTCACCCTACCACATGCTGCCTCGATCCGTGCCCGTCGTGGCTAATTAAAGCTGGCCACGGTGGGTTTCGAGGCACCTTGAGGGAGATTGTCAACAAGTCCCTCATAGAGGGACAGTTCCCTAAGGTCCTTAAGGAAGCAGTGGTCCATCCTCTCTTGAAAAAAACATCTTTGGATCTGGCTGAATTGGCCAACTACCAGCTGGTTTCCAACCTGCCCTATCTGGGCAAATTAATAGAGAGGGCAGTGGCGATTCAGCTACAGAGCTTTTTGGATGACACTTCCATCCTAGACCCCTTCCTGTCCGGTTTTCACCCTGGTCATGGGACGGAGATGGCACTGGTTGCCCTCATGGACGATTGGGGCGGATTGGCAGTACTTATGTTGTTGGACCTGTCGGCTGCATTTGACATGGTCACCCATCAGTTACTGACCCACCGCCTCACCGACATAGGAATTCAGGGGCTTGCCTTGCTATGGCTCACTTCCTTTCTCCAAGGTTGGGAATAAATGTTGGCACTAGGGGAACAGCAGTCCAGGAGACACCCACTGGATTGTGGAGTGCCTCAAGGGGCAGTGCTTTCCCTGGTGCTATTTAACATCTATATGCGCCCCCTTGCCAAGATTGGCTGGAGGCATGGGCTGGGGTGTCACCAGTATGCTGATGACACCCAGCTCTATCTGATGTTGGGCGGCCAGTCCAGACCAGAAGATCTGGACTGGGCATTACAAGCCATGGCTGGATGGCTTAGACTGAGCCGGCTGAAACTGAATCCAATGAAGATGGGGGTCCTGTGCTTGAGTCGGGCTGGTTCGGGGGTAGGGATCCCACTCATGACCTTCAATGGGGCACCATTGGTGCCAGCACTGGAGGTTAGAAACTTGGGAGTGCTCTTGGACTCCTCTTTAACAATGGAGGTCCAGGTAGCAGCCACTGCCAGGTCAGCCTTTTACCATCTTCGGCAGATTAGGCAGCTGGTTCCCTTCCTTGACTGCAATGACCTGGCAACAGTGATCCAGGAGATGGTCACCTTGAGATTAGACTACTGTAACACTCTCTACATGGGGCTGCCACTGTCACAAATTTGAAGGCTGCAGCTAGTGCAGAATGCCATGGCCAGGCTGTTGATGGACCTCCCCAGGTGGGAGCACATCCAGCCTGCACTGAAGGCATCGCACTGGCTGCAAATAGCATACTGAATTCACTTCAAGGTGATGGTTCTTACCTTTAAAGCCCTATATGGCCAGGGTTCAACATACCTGAGGGACCGCCTTCCCCCATACATACCCCAGAGACCACTATGGTCGGGGTCGCAAAATCGACTGACTCTCCCAGGCCTGAAGGATGCCAGGCTTGCTACCACCAGGGCCAGGGCCTTTTCAGTGGTGGCTCCATACTGGTGGAATGAGCTCCCAGAAGAGATAAGGCCCTTCAGGATCTGTTACAGTTCCGTAGGCTCTGCAAGATGGAGCTCTTCCACCAGGCTTTTAATTAAGGAGCTGCCACCACTATTACCATCAGTAATTTTAACTATAGAACCCTGGTCCTTGGCTTTGACATCTAGCCTGTGCCACCACCCACATTAGGAAGAGCACTGAGCAGAAAAATTGTTTAGTCCTTGTAGGCATTCTTCAGGATGCCACCTTCAGGATGCCATCTTAAACAATTAATGAAACATCACCAGCACTTTATGATTTATGATCTATTTACAATTGATTTGTTTTAAATGATTTTATATGGATTTTAATTGTTTTTATAAGTTAATCAGTGTGAGCCACCCTGAGCCTGCTTGTGGGGAGGGTGGGATACAAATAAAATAAATAAATAAATAAATAATTTAATATTAATTTTATTTACAATATGCTATGGAAAATTCTACCTCCCTAAACAGTCTTACTAATTATCTATACTACAAGGTCATGATGTCTCTGTAACTCTACAGCTACAGATATGAGTCTCCTTAAAACTGTACATCTCTTGTTAAAGGTTATCTATATATCTAATTCCGAAGTCGCCCCCTGCGTGCGGATACTTATTTCTGCACATCGGGGGTACCTGGGGGGGGAGGGAGATGTCTGTGCACACTTGGGGCAGTCCCCAAGTGTGCACAAAAATCTGACACCTGAAAAAAAATATCAGGGGGATGGGATACTTAAATCCTCCCAAAAGTGACAGTGCCTCCCCTGTGCATGCGCAGGGAACTCTCTGCAGCCGACCTTGCCACCACCACCGCTTCAGAGCCAGCCGGGCAGCCGGTGGCAGCGGGCGGGCAGCGAGGCCCGGGCAGCTGCAAGCCGCCAGGCCTCGCTTCGGAGGGGGGAGGGAGAGACCACCAAGGCCCGGCGGCTGCAGCCGCTCGGGCCTCACTTCGGCGGCGGCAGCGGGAAAACCAGCGAGGCCCGGCGGCTGCAGCGAGGCCCGGCTGTACAGGCAAAATTTTCCACTGAATGTCATCATATGTGTTTTAAACAAAATAACATACATATTAATGTCTTATGCAGATCACCATACTGCCCCTGGCACTATTTGCCATGAGTAACTGTCACAGCTCAGGTGGGGTGTCACCTGATGCTGCCACCACTCTGGATTTAGGTTCTCCCTCCCAAGACCTTTAGACCTCCCTTTTGGCCAAATAATAGACATGAGGACCAGGCAGAGTGAACAATGAAAATAGTTTGCTTTATAAGAGGTCAAACAAACAAGGTGCAGAATTATAACAGTAAGTGGGTGAAAAGAAAAGAAATTGAATGCCCTAACCCAGCTATATATATACTGTCCCTAGCTCACTATTCCAAGTGACACTAGACTACTCACCCTTCCCTCAGGATGAGGGTTTCTTCCTGCAGCAGCCTTCCTTCTGGCTCTGCCCTCTGGAAGAAATAACAGCTTCTGCTCTGGCACCAGCCCTCTTGTTCCCCAGCCCTCTTCATCCCTATTAGTCAATTTTAGCTCCAAAACCTCTCAGGGGCTTCTGGGAGTTGTAGGCCCAGCCTCACCTACTGCTAGCCAGGCTCCCTGGGTCTAGTAGGCCTCTGGTGGCACAGCTCAGATCATGACCATAACGTAGCTGCATGACAGTGTGTCTTTTGGCTGGGAGAATGTGAACTTTGGCAGCAAAGCCACAGAAGTGCACTTGGGTTGGCATTGTTTATCCTAACCATTTTCTTATCTCTTTACCAGCTAACAACACCTTTTAATTGAATTCCCTTTTTATATCTACAACATGATAGCACTAGACATATGGTCTATGAACCCATGACACCTGGAAATAAGGGCATGAGCACTGGTATTAGAAAGAATTGCAGAAATATTTTATTCATGTATAATGATATGTCCTATTGTTATTTTACAAGTGCAAGTATATGATGCATGTGGGATAACATTTTCATGCAGGTGAATTTCAGAAATTTGCCCCTTGTACAAAAGTTTGAATTAGTATACAGTAAGTGTAATATGTAGCCATCTTACTGGTAATTCTTCACCAAATATACTCCAGAATACCTTTCATGGATGACCGTTCTTTTTTGTGAGAAAAGAATATGCACTGGTTAGTTAAATTTCCCTGTAACTAAGCACCAATGACCCATGCAGCAAAGAAACTGCATCTCAGAAGGAAAGCTTCCAACAAAGTGCTCTATAAAAAACGTTATACTTCATTTTAAGCACAAGTAATTATCTAGGGGGAATAATTACATGCTCCTTTATTACATCTGTGGATCCCCTGAACTTTTAAGATGTTAATTGAAGTCCAGAATATTCCCCACATGACCAAATTAAGTTTGGCCATGTATGCCTATGGGATATACCTCACTACCATTATATCATTTGCAGACAAACATGCTAAATTCACTGGAAAACTTGATACTGAACAAACTCTTCCAGTTGTGTGGATTAAATTAAAGCCCATGAAATATAATAGAGTATGACTTTTTTTTTGTCTGAAAATCTGGCATATTACAGATTTCAGACCCAGAAGAAATTATGATGACTGCTATCACACACACTAAATAATCCACTTTCAATGCACTTTCCAATTGGATTTTGCCAGTTCACACAGTAAAATCCAGTTGGAAAGTGCATTGAAAGTAAGGTTGTCAGGTCCCCTTACCTTGCTGGTGGGGGGCTTTGGGGGGTGTTCCGGGTGTGTGTGTAAAACCAGAAGTGGGCAAAAAACAGAAGTTCCGCCCCCAACGCATCCATTCGAGTGGTCCCTTTAAGCAAAAGGGACCACTCAAATGGCTGCCAGCCATTTCACAGCCAGTTTCGCTCCGCCCTTGCTTCTAATGGGAGGGGGAGCTAAACTGAACACTGAAAAGGCTCTCAATACTCCATTCAATTGTAACACATATTTAGTCATGTCAGTTGAAATTTGAGATACTCTTTCTGTGGGGTGGTTCATTCCCTGTAGACAAAGGCCTTAGTCCAAACAGGATTTCAAAGGGTGTCAACTAGTATAAACCTTCTATATGATGGCACTTCAATGAAATCAAGTAGCAATTTTTGTAATGGAACATGTGCATTGAGAGGTCATGTAGGGGTTGGTGCATAGTTTGATCATATTTTGATCATGACTAGTTATCCCCCCTCTATGGGCAGACTGCATGCCCATCAAGCAACAGGTACAAGAGAGCATGATTGGAGAAGGAATATGAGCTGAAAAGAAACCACGGTATTTATTTATCTTACAAAAACAATGGATGAATGGGGAATGAAGTATTAATTGAAAAGATAAATGTTAGTAGGAGATGTCCAAGCTCAAGGGTGGCCAAACTGCCCCTTGGGAGCCATATGCAGCTCTTTCACACATATTGTGTGGCTCCCAGCAGGGTGGCTGGGGAAGCTAAGGTGAGGCATGCCTCCCCAATCGGTCTTCCCTTCCCCAGCCAGGCTTGAGGTTGGGGGAGCACAGAAAGAAAGCAACTTTAACTTTAAATGCATTCTCAAAGCTCCCGCCCCTGCAAGCCAGCTTGGAGAAGGCATTTGTCTCTTTAAATCCCTTCTTCAAGCCAGCTGGCATGGGGGGAGGGGGCTTGGAAGATACATTTAAAGTTAAAGTTGTTTTCTTTCTGTGCTCCCCCAACCTGAAGCCTGGCTGGGGAAGGGAAGACCGATTGGGGAGGCATGCCTCACCTTAGCTTCCCCAGCCACCGCGTTCCCCCCCAAAAATGACCTCTACTGATAGTACTCTTTTAGGTGGCTCTGGCACATGGTCAACAGGTAGCCTGAGCAAATATCAACCATGGTCAACAGATATTGCCATCTACCATGCTGTGATAGAGGATCAATGTAATCTGCTTGCCATATCTGCCCAGGTGCTTTGCCTTTGTGAAACTGTCCCATAGGAACCTTTGAAAGAGGAACCTGCTTTAAAGCAGAACAAAGTTCACATCCAGCAGTTACTGTATTAGCGGCATCTACAGAACATGGGAAAATGCCCAGATTTTTCATGAGCCCATCGGGCAAGGATCACCAATTCATCTCCTGAGTGGGTCCAATGGCTCACACACAGGCCAACTGATCAGCAGCTTGATTATACAATGTTTCAGAAGTGCCAGAAGCATGCCAATCAACATGTCTTACATACACAGATATGTGTGATAGTAGATCGTCAATACGCTGCCATAACTCCTGTCCCCACAATGGGCACTTATGAATGGTAAAACCCTCCCTTTTCCATCTGGGAAACCAGGTTATCAGTCCTTTAAATACTTCCCAAGAGTCTGTATAGACATATACTGCATCTTTCTGTTGTTCTACAGCCTGTTCAATGGACATTAACTCTGCATATTGGCTGGATTTTCCTTTCCCAGCTCTAGATAGTGTGAGCTGGTGCTTGGGGTTTAGTGCAGCTGCACACCATCATCATCCCCCCCCCCCACTTGGCTGAACCATTGGAAAATCAAGTAGCCTCACAAGTCACTTCGGTGTAAGGGGGAGCCTCTTTAACAGGTGATTGCTCAAGTGTCTTGACATCTCCTGTCATCTCCTGTCATTTCCTCACCTCACAGCCAACACCTGTTCCTGCATGGCACTCACTCCCTGGGGACCAGGGCGAGCCCTCTCAGAGATATACCACTTCCATTTGACAATGGAAGATTGCTGAGCTCTGCCAACATGAGGACTGGCTGATTCATATTTTACCCAGTTCATGATAGGTATACTGGGTCTCATTCCTACTGGCTCTTGGCCAGTGTGTCTCTCTGTCTCAACTAGAGCTCAGTAGCATGCAGCAGTTGGCGTTCAAAAGGAGAGTAGTTTGCTGCAGCATCTGGCAGCATCTGTGACCAGAAGCCTAAAAGCGTGGGTCTCCAGGAATGGCTGCCTATATTAGCCTTGTCTCTGGAGCTTTGCCACACTCCTAATCCAGAGGTATGGGCATTTCCCACCACTCTGATGCTTTGGATGAGGGCAGATACCATTGGTCCTCCTCTTCAGGGGGAGCAGTTGGAATTACTTCTCTCACCTGAGCTCCTTTGGCTTGTGTTACCTTTCCCTTCTGTTCCTGGGTGGTACATTTCTGTTTCCACATCTGGAACAAGTCAGGTGTTGGAAGACCGTCTATCTTCTCTCTTGATACTCCTTTCCTGAGAAGCTAAAAAAACATCTGCCCTCAGGTTACTTTTGTTTTTTTAACCTTACTCTCCTGCCATCCCTTCTTTTATTTCATAGCTGCCCATGTTCTGAATTTGTTTTCCCCTGGAACATCCCCCAACTGTCCCAAAAGAATCACCACATCTCCCACTGCCTATGCTTGAGCAGGTCCTAGCAAAGCTAACAGAGCACCTTGCAGGCTGGGCGGGGTCCTCTAATTAGCCATGTTCTCATGCCAGCTGTGAAGGGCATTGGGTCAGGACGTGGAAAGGTAGGGATGTAGATCGCAGTCTGCATTGCCATCCCCCTGAGCTGTGCTGCTGCCTCAGCAGTAGTGTTCCAGGGTGGCAAATGCTCTTCCCAGTCCATAGGGGTAGGGTACCTTTGCCTAATCCCCATACAAATCCAATCGAAAAGGGGCTGTGCTGGGCCCATAGCTCCCCTCAAGTATCCATTGATTAGTATGTCATTGGACAGGGCACCCAATTTCAACAACTCCTGGGGGCTCATATGCACACTTGTGCAGCCTTGGTCCCAGAGTCGTACTAGCCATTGGCTCAAGAGCTCCTTCAGTTGCTGCTTAACACTTTTGGAAATATCAGACAGTTCCTTCTGACTAAAATCCCTTACAGTGCAAGTAACCTGTGCTTGTCCCCCTGGTGGACCTTTTGCCTTGTTAGTGACCAAAGGTCTCACCTCCTTCTCCCTCAGTCCACTCTCCCTCACAGCAATCCCATGAATCTGCAGAATCCCAGTCTCTAGAAGCTTTGAGTGCTCTGACTCTCTAGGGGTATTTCTTCTGCTGCTGGTTCCGGTTTACCTTAGCAATGCAAACAGCTATAGTCCCAGCCATTCCTCTGTGGCATTTCTGCCCTCTCTTGCTTTTTCAAAAGCTTCTTGCCGAATCATCTGTTGCTCCTTTAAGGCGCTTATCTCCTCTGCCTGCTCTTGCACTTGCTTCCAGGAGGCTTCTAATAACTCCCAGACTCTTTTTAGTGCAGTTGGAAGTAGCCAACTTATTTTGCCACTGTTGTGTACCCAGGGAAGTCTGCACACACAGTCAGGTCAACACATGGTCAGGCGAAGGGCCCAAGCTTTGTCTCCAAAGACAATAGCCAGAATGGATCCTAGTGTGCACCTATTAGGATGCTAGGATCCTAGAACGGACCTATGGGTCTAGGGGTGCACTGTAAATACCATATCACGGGTGTGGTGTGATTTGGGAATATAAGCTGGCCTGTGAGCTGGCTAAAACATCTCAAGATCTCAATGTAACTAAATAAAGTATGAGCTGTAATCACTCTTCAATGCATCAGCCTCAGTACTTTATACTGGCGACGAGGATGGGATCCCGATGAACGAGGCAGACTTTTCATCCAGCACAACACCGAGCATCGATCCAGTGGAAGCCGCTGTGCCCCATATCGCTCCTGAGCAGCATCGCAATGGGCCCTGCTCCCCTGAACACCACTCACCGCTTCGTTCAAGAGTCATGGCTGTCGCTCCGGGACACCTCGAGGTCTTCGACCTCACACACCCCGAGTTCTGGGAATCATGGGTAGACCAACTCACCTGCTTCTTCACCTACCATGAGGTCACCAATGCTGGCACGAAACAGGTGCTACTCCTTAGCACATGTGGGGTGCTCACCATTCATCTCACCAAAAGGCTTCTGGCGCCCAAGACGCTCCTGGAGAATACCTATGATGAGATCGTCATGGCCTTAGCAAAGTACTATGTGCCAAAGCCCACAACAATGGCCAAGTGCATGGACTTCCAAGCGCACCTCCAAAAGCCCAGCGAAACGGCCACCACTTTCATGGCCAGCCTCCACCAACACACGATGAATTGTGGATTCATGAAGGTGGAAGAGAACATCCTGACACAATTCATCTGGGGTCTGCGGGATGCGAAGCTCCGCTGCAAACTGGTAGGCACCACTGACCTCAAGATAGATGGAGCCCTCCAGATGGCTACTGCATATGAGGGCTCACACTGGGACCATCCGCCATCTTCATCACACCACGTGTCACCCACTGCGGCATCCAACAACTCGGATGAAGATAAGGTCCTACAAGTTCACCAACCCAGCTGTTGGAAGCCCCAACACCAGGCCAGGGCCACCACTTCTCAAGGACCACAAGCCTCCCAAGCATCCTGTGCCATCTGTGGGAACTCATACGATCGAAAAACATGCCGCTTCCATGATGCTGTCTGCCGAACGTGTGGAAAGCAGGGCCACATTGCCTGCACCTGCCAATCCTGTGGAATTCAGAAAGCAACATCTGCTCACCAGGAGGACCTGGATCTGCACACATTGACAATCAACCACCACCAGCACAAGGTACTGAATCTGCCCCATGATGCCCCTAATAAGATCCATGTAGCGGTATTAATCGAGGGGTCCCCCTGTCGCATCGAACTAGACATGGGCTCCTCATTTTCCATTATCTCGGCGGAGACTCTACAGAAACTCTGCCCTGGGGGGGGGACCCTTCCTGGAAAAGCCACGGGGTTTGTCTTTGTGGGACTTCCAGAAAAACCCTGTGGCCATCAAGGGCTGGGGCAGATGAACGGTAAAATTCAGAGACTTTGACCGCCCTTTAAAATTGCTGGTGGTGGAAGGGGAACTTACTAGCCTGTTGGGACTGGCGTGGTTTGGTCCCCTGGGCTTTGCAGTGATGGGCATCCACTCTGTACAACGGCAGGACTTTAACGCAGTTTGCGGGAAATTTCCAAAAGTGTTCGATGGTATGCTGGGCCGATACTCCAGACCCCCCTTGAACTTGACCCTGAGGTGCGGCTGATCCGGATGAAGGCCAGGCAGCCCTCGTTAGCACTGTGGCCCAAGATAGAGGCCAAACTAGACTGCCTGGGTGAGCAGGGGGTGTTAGAACCAGTGATGCACACCCACTGGGAAACCCCCATCGTCACCCCATTAAAATCGAATGGGGACATACGTATTTGTGCAGACTATAAGTGCACCATTAATAAGACACTTCAAGACCACGTGTACCTGGTACCGGTGGTCAGCCAAGTCTTCCTTGGTGGGAGTGAGGGTTTTTGGCAAGCTAGATTTGGCCCAGGCCTATCAGCAGCTGCCGGTCGATGACACCTCAGCTGAGGCTCAAACAACTGTAACACACAGGTGGCTTTCAGGGTCCGGCACCTGCATTTTGGGGTGAGTGTGGCACCTGGAATTTTTCAAAATTTGATGGATTGCCTCCTCAAAGGAATCCCGGCAGTCCAGCTGTTCTTCGATGACGTGTTGATCACCTCTCTGGACTCCGAGACCTTTGCCGCGTGGCTCCAGACTGTGTTCGAGCGCTTTGCCAATGCAGGTCTCAAGGTGAAACAGAAGAAATGCTTCCTGGGAGTGCCCCGGGTGGAGTTCCTGCGGTTTGCTGTAGATGCCCACGGGATTCAACCCACACAGGACAAAATCCATGCCATCCGCCAAGCGCCCACACCCTCATCAAAGGCAGAGCTACAGGCTTTCCTGGGGCTCTTAAATTTTTATCATTCTTTTCTCCCCCACAAGGCCGCCATCGCAGAACTGCTGCACAGGCTCTTAGACAAGCCAGCTCCTTGGGTCTGGGGTCCTACTCACAACGCTGCCTTCCGGGCGGTCAAGGACCTGTTGGTCTCCAGTGCCATACTTGCCCACTTCGATAAGTCCCTACCTGTGGTGTTGGCATGTGATGCATTTCCCTACGGAGTGGGGGAAGTCCTGGGTCACTAGCTTTCCGACGACCGTGAGGTTTCCATAGCTTACTATTCTCACACCCTGTTGGCCATGGAGCGCAACTATGCACAAATCGATAAGGAGGCCCTTGCAATTGTTGCCAGCATGAAAAAAATTCACGATTTTCTGTATGACCAGGCATTCACTGTAGTCACAGACCAAAAGTCCCTGCTGGGTTTGCTCGCTCCGGACCACCATCCCGCCCAGATCTTGTTGCCCAGGGTGCTCCACTGGTCTATCTTCCTTGTGGGGTACCAATATGCGCTGGTCCACCGCCCCGGGAAAGTGATGGGGTACGCTGATGCCTTGAGCTGCCTCCTGCTGCCCTCCTCCAACCCCACGCCAACCCACCACATCGCCTTGGTGGAAGACCTGCCCGATCAGCCAGTCCAAGTGGGGGAGGTGGCGTGCCACTCAAACCAGTATAGCATTCTCTCCCAGGTTATCGACTGGGTGGGGAGGAGGTGGCCTGCGGGCCAAATGAGTCCCGAGTTCTCGGCGTTCACCAGCTGCCGGAATGAGCTGTCTTCCCACAAAGGGTGTTTGCTGTGGGGAAGTCAGGTGGAGATACCACCACCCCTGCAAAGCTGCATACTCACTGCTTTGCACGAACACCACCCAGGTATAGTGAGAATGAAAGCCCTGGCCAGGAGCTATGTATGGTGGCCGGGGCTAGACAGCAAGATAGAGTATACTGTTAAGTGGTGCCAGGAGTCACAGCTCGAGCCCCCGAATGCTCCAGTGTGACCTTGGGAGTCGTCCCACAAGCCATGGGCAAGACTCCACCTGGACTTTGCCAGGCCCTTTTAGGGCCAGATCTTTTTCATTTTGGTTGATGCCTACATGAAATGGCTGGAGGTAACGCCCATTCCTTTGACCTCGTCCCGGTCTGCCATCAGAGCGATGTGGCAGATTTTTAGCTCACACGGAATACCGGACACACTAGTCACTGATGATGGTACCGCCTTTACTTTCTCTGAGTTTCTGGATTTTGTGGAGTACTATGGGATTAGGCACATCCGCTCTGCACCCTTCCACCCTGCAACCAACGACCAGGTAGAATGCATAGTCAAAACTATGAAGGAGGCACTACGCCGCATGGACCAGAGTGACTGGGACTACAAGCTGGCAGCTTTCCTGTTCGTCCAGCACATCACCCCTCACTCCACCACCAGTCGCAGCCCAGCTGAACTGCTCATGGGCCTGACGACCCGTTTGGACCACCTCCATTCAGACCGGGCACCGAACCACAGCGCTCGCCCGGAAGACCAAGGGGTACCGAGGGGCTTCTTTCCTGAAGACCCAGTCTATGCCTGTAACGACGGCCGGGATCCCACCTGGGTTCCAGCAAGAGTGGTTCAGGTGATTGGCCCACTGTCATATGAAGTTGCCTGTGAGGACGGACAGCTATGGAGGCAGCACATAGATCAACTTCACCACGGCATCCTGCCTCTGGCCTCAGATGGCCCAGATGAGGACATCTACCCTGGGGAATGGAAGCAACGGACCCTCCACTTCCAGGGGCCAGCGTGATTCCCAGGGGAGAGGATGGAGGCAACCCCGAACCATCAAGCTGCCCAGAGCCAAGCAGCTCAACAGCCCCGGCTGTGATGCCAACAGCTACAGTACCGCCTCTGGAGCCAATGAGAACAGTGCCCGGGAGCCCCGCTCTGGCTCTGATCATCTGCCACTCCACGAGGGAGCATAAAAGGCCTGCATACTTAAAGGACTATGTCTGTTCGGGTCATCTGGACCAAGGGGGGGGAATGTTGTGTACTCAGGGAAGTCCTCGCATGCGGTCGGGTCAACACGTGGACAGGCAAAGGGCCCGAGCTTCATCTCCAAAGACAATAGCCAGAACGGATCCTAGCGTGCACCTATCGGGAGGCTAGGATCCTAGAAGGGACCTATGGGTCTCGGGGTGCACTGTAAATGCCATATCACGTGTGGGTGGGTGTGGGTGGGTGTGGTGTAATTTGGGAATATAAGCCAGCCTGCGACCTGGCTAAAACATCTCACAATCTGAATGTAACTATATAAAGTATAAACTGTAATCACTCTTCAACGCATCAGCCTCAGTACTTTATAGCCAGATTCTCCTCCTTCTCTTTTCCCCACCCCTATTCTCCTTAGGCACTTAGCTATAGCCCTGGTCATAGGAACTCCTACCTTCTCCAGCTCAGAGTCCCACTTTGTCAGTGGGGCTACTTGATTTAATATGTACGCAGCTGGTGCCCATGCACTCATACAGGACCATCCTGGAATGCAGCTGGCCACATTCTTTGCATTCCTCTGTTCCCATATTGCCTCTGAGATCCTGCTCACAGCACCAATTTGTATTACCCATCATTCAAATTGATTCCAACAAGCAATTGGAATAAAGGATGCAGCTTAATTCAGCACACAAAATAAATAAATAATACTTTTCTACCCACCCTGTAACATGTATTGGATGGGAAGTCTCCTCCAGATGTTAGGCAGTCAAAAAAACACCAAGCTGGACCCAAGAAGCCTCTTCTGTAGCTTGCTGCCCTCACACACAGAGACCTTACCCTCTCCTATATTGTATTCCCACCACCAGGTGCTCTCCATTTGGAGCCCTGCTGCCCTGAGACTGCCATTCACATGGAGAAGGGCTGTGTGGTTCACCACCTGCCTCTTTGACTTACAATGGTCTTCTACAGTTTTTCAGTATACTTCCTTCCTTCTGCACACCTCCCTCCCCATCTATTTGCTTTCTTTGTTTCTCTCTCATGCTTTCTTGCTTTCCACCTCTTTCATTCTTTCTTTCCATCCCTCTCTCTTGCTTTCTCTGTCTCTTAGACAAATAAACATTAGCAAACAAATGAATATAATTGGAGGAATAACTATAATTATCAATATCTATTTTTATCCCTTTTGTTTTTTATTTTGGCAGTGTCATTTAATGTTAATAAAAAGCAAATTTGCATATTGTTCAATAAAATGTGTGTGTAATATTTATTCATATATTGCAGGTCTCAAACATCTGACATTTATTCTATATGGCTCTTATGTTAAGCAAGTTTGGCCACCCCTGCTATAGTGGTGGTTGTTGTTCAGTCACACAGTCGATTGCCCCCCCAGATGGAAGAAATAGTCAGACAACAAGGTTGGATGAAATAAGGCCACTTTATTAAATTATTAATTTTTTAACTTAACGACAAAGGGCAACCATGAAAAACAGCGACGTGGCCGGGCCTGGCGTCGCTTCGACTCCCATCCTCAGGCCATATGAGGCAAGACACCGGTGCCCCTCCGGGTTGGAGCCAACCATAAGTCGCTTGCAATCCTGGCCGAGCCAAAATTGGGATGCGCCCTCAGGAGCCCTCAAGCACCACCGCATGGCCAGTGCTGAGTCTCCGTCGTGACCATCCCCATAGGCGGTCTGCAAGCCTCACCCAGGCCGCACGGCTACAAGGCTGGTCGAGCAGACCCCTTTACCCACACCCGGGGTTATTAAGTGGTGCTTGCGGCCGCTGAACTGTATTTTAACCTAATTCTGCCCTAACAAAGTGACGAACTAGCCCCTAGGCACTATCCCAGACCAATTCCTCAATCCACTGACCGCAGTGCAGGGTAGGCGAAAAAGACTCCATCTCAATAGCCAATGCGAGAATGGAACCAAAAAATTCTTACCCGGTTCCCCATTAAACAGGGAACCAGCCTATGCTTACACTACATACAGGGCGGGTGGGTGGGCCGAGCACGAGGCGAGCAACTGGCTGTGAGGAGAGCGGAGCAAGCCTATTAAGGCTGCCAGGCTCCGCTCCCCCTATTGGAGCAGAAGCTCCACCGCAGCCTGCCTGACTACCCCTCCTCACGAGGAGGCAAACGCGGCCCCCACGAGACATGCTGGGCTGTCTCGCGCGGGGCCAGAGTCTGACTCTTCGCGACCTCATGGACCAGATCACGCCAGGCCTTCCGGTCTTCCGCCGTCCTCTGAAGTTTGCTCAACTTCATGTTCGTTGCACCCTTGCTATAGTGGTACCCAAACATTTATTGAAATTTTAATTTTTTAGCTATTTTATATAAGTCAATTCTTTTCATTAAACTGATTTGATGACTTTTTTGTTTTATAAATTTTTTACTTTAAACATTTATATTCTGGAAACTATAGAGCAAAATTGGCTGCTAGAACAGCTTATAAATACCACTTATAAATTAAATTAAAAAATTACAGCAAAAATCCCAAGATTTAAAAAAAAAAATTGCAGCAAGTATACAGTAAAATCAGCAGAAACATTTGCTGGAGGCTTTCAAAAACCTTAAACAAATGCATATATTGGGAGGGAAACTACTCACTTTGTTTTAAGATTCAAATAAGTGCCTTTAAAGGAGAAGATTGGAGAATATCCCTGTGTTTCAAAAGAAAATCTTCCCCTTTGTTGCTTAATTGCTCCTGAGATGAAAGTCTCTATATAAGGATTTTGAAAGCTTGATATTAAAAGTTGGAAGTAGCCCTTTTGTACTCCAAAAAAGGGGAAATAAACAAGCAGCCAGATCCAAGGAGATGCTGCAAAACTGTCTTATAGCCAGCAAAAACCAAAAGTACTGAGAGAGCTATGTGTAGTAGCAATCAAAATATTTATATTTGACCAAGCCAGCTGAATCTGAGGATAGCTAAATTTGGAGATTGGACCTGTGAGTAGACAAGACAAAACTTTCTACAAACCTGAAAAATACTACAATCCTTTTAAAAAATACATTGGGAGGTTAAAAACCTCAACATGATCAAAGGAGCACCTTTAGCTTTAAAAAAGGGATGCCCTTAGTAGCTGCTGCTAGGCAACCACAACAGGCTTGTTTTCTGTCAGTAAAAGCCAATTAACCCTTCACAGTCCTTTACATAATTGTACAGCACTTCTAAGTCTTTAAAATGGAAGTCCATCACACATATCTTCCAATATTTTACCGGAGAAATTTTCTCTTTATTGGTGTTTCTCTTGTGGTAGTGGCACCACTTTTGTTCTGATCCAGTTTGCACTGCAGGTGTCCAAAGTGGTTAAAGTTTCCCCTGTGAATCATAACCTTCTCAAGTGTCACACCCAGCTGGCAGCAGGTGAAAGAGAATGAGCTGTGTGCCTGAGGTGGCAGAACAGTAACAAGAGTAACTTTACAGTATTTGCAGCTGCTTTGTTTTGTTCTTTGGACAGAAGAGCCCAGCCTAGAAGCAGAAGGTTTGTATCTCGAAGCTTTGTGTCTCTGTTGGATTTTTCAGTCAGCTCTTCACTGTTGATCTCATGGGTCTCCTTCAGGCAAATTGTGCATCCTCTGCTGAACCTCATGAGGGAGAGTACTGTAAAAAAGAAGAGACTAGACCAACAGTTTTCCCTGACAGTAGACAGCTCTGACAATGGACAGAACAAGGAATTCTGGAGCTGCAGTTCCTAGGCTCAGGGTTCGGCCTCCACAGTGCCTGTCAGCCAGTGGACATTCTATAAACTTTTTTTAAAGCTCCCAGAGGGGATTTTTAAATTTTTTTAATACTACAAAAACTACCAAGAAAAAAATAGGGAAAGGGTAACTACAACTAAGGAGAAAGAAAAGCAACCCACACTACACTAAAAACCCAAGGTTAGGAGATCATTCCCTGTTAAGCTACCATTAGTAATAAAAAAGAAAAGCTGTTAATAAACAATATACTTTGTGAGAACCTGTCTTTCTAAGCTTATATGTTAGTTTGCTTGTTACTTGATATGAGAAGATTTCCCGAGCATCTCCTCCAGCTCGCTTCATAAAGGCAATTTTCAGAGTCCTTCCGCCTTTACACCTACACTGAGACTCTCTAAAATCTTAATAGCTTCTTAGACGTCACTCCAAATTCTGCAGCCCAGTCTTCCTCTGTCTTCAAAGGGATAAAAATACCAATCTTGAGCCTCTTCCTCTCTGGTCTCACCCTCAGGGCCCAGTGGCATCTCAAAAGTTTCTTGAATGTGAAGGCAAATTCAAGCTCTTTTCTCTCAGCAGGATTTAAGATGACACTTTCTGAGAACACTTACAAGGAAGGAGTTAAGTCCTTCTAAATCTTTCCTGTTTCTCTTGTACTTTTCCTCCTTTTCTCGTTGAAATCGCTGTTTAATTTAGTGTCCATCTCTTTCACTTTAAAAGCCCTCAGTTCCATTTTTTTTCTGCTATCGTTGCCAACTGGAGCTGCCGAGACACAAATTGTTGATTTATCTTGGCAAGCTGATGGTTAATACCAACAAGTTGCTCCAGAGTCGGCTTGGTGGCTTCCACTATAAGTGCAATAACGTCTATTTCCCTTCTTCTCTGAGTTGTTTTCGCCATCTTTTTTGGAGTGTCCTCCATTTTAATGCTTTATTTTCAATATAAAATCGCTTTCTCCACGGCTTTGAAAATTGCTTTACGCTGTTTAATCGCTTAAATGCTCATGGATATCTCCCACAACAGGCCTGTACGCTTAAAAATAAAGTCTTACAGAAATGTCCATTTACAACTATCTCTCCCCCCCCTCCACTTTTATAAATGCATCAGAGAGACATCCCTCTCAGAGCACGATTCAATCGCTTAAAAGGTTTCGGGGGAGGATTCCGCTTCAAAGTATCCATTTACAATAGTTTCTCTCTCTCCCCCCCTCCTCCGCTTATGTAAATGCATCTGAGAGGCGTCCCTCTCTCAGCACAATTCCGATCTCTCAAAAAAGTTTTTCCTTTGGGGGAGGGATTTTCTGAAGACAATTCGCTCATTTTAACTCACAGTTCACTCCTTAACTCACAGTTCATTGTTGGTCTTTATCTTGACCACACTCTTGATCGCTCCTCTGCTAGATCTTCTGCACTTGACTGGATCAACACAGCTTATGGCCTCGCTGAGAGGACACAGTCAGCGGGAGGGACCATCAGGGCGGAGGGGAGCCTCCATCTCCCTGCAGGTAGCAGGAAAAGAGGCTCACTCTCAAAAGCCATATGGGCTGGGAGTTCCCCCCGAACTCCCATGGAGGTGCCGATCCAGTGGCACCTCTCCCCCTCACTGCTGTACAGCACGCCTTCCCAGAGAGCCTTGACATTCTATAAACTTTTAAAAGAAATCAACCCATTTTAAAAAAATAAAGTAAACCCAATTCAAAAAGTAAACCCACTGTTTTTTTAACCTTTACTTCCAGGCAAACATCAATAGTTTTAAATATATTAAAGTTACCTGATACTCTGAGTAAAAGATCACCACTTAGGTCACAATAATAAGAAATACACTGAAGGAAGGTATGACGAACCCCCATTCCTTCTCTTCTTTGAGGCAGATTTTCCCACCAAAACACTGTTCACCTCTTAGTAGCATGTTTGAATTATAAACGTATAACTTTCTTTGGCTGAGTTCAGACTGGCAGTTTGAAGTGGGAGGGAGTCATGGCAAAAAAGACCCAGAACAAACTGTTCCAGGTTTTCCCGGTCACACTGCACCAACTGATGTGGAAGGATACTGGGGAGGAGGCACAAGGGAATGTTCACACTGTTGGCCTGCCCCTGGCGGAGGCACGGCTGTAAGACGCGGCTTTCTTTTTGGTAAACTGGAGATATGCACTTATGTGCATTAGCACACAAGAAAAAATGTGGCTTTGGTGTTCACACTTTGTTGGTGCGGGATGGACACGGGATAATCGCACTTTCCAGGGTTTGTTACCACTTTCACCTGGTATCTTTTAAACTCGGGAGGGAAGCGTTACGAGATGGGTTGAGTATGTCTGGGGAACGCCGGACAAATGTACCTGTGTGAATGGCCCCTCTAATCCATTTGTGAAACGTTTCTGAAATGTGCCTATATTCAGCCAAACTGCCAGTCTGAACTTGGCCTTTGTGTCCCACCCAGTGTTACAGAAGTTATCTGGCTTTTGTCCAGGCCAGAGTTTTATTGTAACTCAGCAGGAGCTATCTTATATAACCCTTTGGAAATGGCACTTGACGCAAAGTAAAAGTGAAAAAAAAGGCAAATTTTATTGAACAGGTACAGTTGGATCAGAAATAGGGCAGGGGACAATGAGTTGACGAAACTGTAGTTCTTTAGAAGAAAATTAGAATATCTTGAACAGGCAACAGAGTATAATTGAAGCATAAATTCTAATAGACAGTTCTTTACTGTGAGAGATTGGTTTATCTTGCAGATTTCTTTCAGCAACAATGTGTCTTAATAAAGTTTCATAGAAAAAATCTTAGTTTACTGGAAGTTAGAACTTTCTTCCTGTATACCAATACTTCCCTTTTTGGGATCATATGTTTCCCTTTCTGTACTCTTGAGGAGTCTAAGACTCTTTCCCTTTTCACTTCTCAGACCAGAGGTCCCTTCTGAGTTGAACCCTCTGAATAACTGGGTAAGGAATATCCTCCTTTTCCTAGGAGTGATAACCCTTTTTTGTTTGGCTAGGCTGGCAGATTTCCATTAACTACCCAACCTCTTCTGGCAAACCTAAACTCCCGTTCTGGAGACAGTGAATAAACAGAATTCAGCAAGTGCTGACACTTAGACATTAAGTTCTGGTTTTTGAACTTTTCTTCAAATGCGTTGGTGTACAGTAAAGGCTAGAAGTTGTGTCCTTTCACTTCTCAAGTGATTTGTCTGCTTCCCTCAGACTGACACACACACACTCCTCCTGACTGGCAACTGCCAAGTCAAAATCTAAATGATGACTAACTCCCTCTGACAAGATTGACGATACTTTTGAAACCTCTCCTCAGCTGGCGCTGGCCATTCAGAGAGCAGGGGGTACATGCAGGAAGCAGCCTCAAAGTCCTTTACATTGAGGCATTAACCCCTAATCTCCCTAATCTCTGAATTTGATGTCCTAAGCATCCTGCTTTTGAAGGTCTATTCACCACATGTCCCACCATTTTAGATCAGGATGCAAGGTGAGGCTCTTTCAAGCCTCTCTGTAGTCATGGATGAAGCATGTGAATGAATAATAGCTATGTATCACTAATGTTATACATCACATATCCCAAGTTTACTTTCTTAACAAATAATATACAACTGTTAATAACAGAAACCATTCATAACAGAAACCATTCAACAGTGTGTGTGTATACACACACTTCAACAGTATCTATCTAGCTACACCCACACACACACACAAACACACACACTTGGTGTTTAAGCAAACGTCATCTCTAGATGGTCCTAGAAAGTGCATCAGAAATTATATTTTTGGAGGTAAAAGTCGGGGGTGAGCACAGGGGCACAACGACTGGGGAACAGGAGACAGATGTGACTGTCTGGACACACAAGTTAGATCCATCAGGGAGAAGCTGTCTGATAGTAGCCTAAGAGACAATTCAGCAAACCAGAAAATAATGAAACTCACTAGAGTGGGAAGTGCAAGGTAAGATTGAAAGAACAAAAACAGAAAGGGGGGGTAACATTTGATCATTCCAGTTGTGTATGCAGAATGGTCCAAGATTGAAAACAATAGGGAAATGTGATTGCTTAGAGGTGTTGTGCTGTCAGACTGTATAAAATTTTGAATTAGTGTCACCTATGTCACCTATGACATTTCCATCTTTACAGTTTAGAAAAAGTAACATAAAAATGCATGAGAAGATGACAACAGAATCATGTCTAACTGACTACTGTAAAGTAATGAAAATATCTGAGGAAACTATTATTACAAAGGGTAGCTATTATAGTTTGTTGCAAAAGTAAACTCAGCCAAGAGTCTTCTGTCACTTAAAGGCTAACAATATTTTATTTCAGCATAAGCTTCATGGACTACTGCTCACTTTACTATTTGGTTATTATTTACACATTTATTAGCATATGAGAAAGTGGCCTGTAGCTCCCAAAACATAAAATGAAATAAAATGTTGTTGGTCTTTACCAATTGCAGGTAAAATTCTGTAGCTTTTAGTACAAAATCTTACAAAATGATATAATAAATGGATAAATTCTTGTTTGGCACCTGATAACTTTTTAATTGTCTTAATCTACTCTGCAAGGAAAACTTTTTTAAAAAATCAACTAACATCAACAGCAAAAGACAAAAGTAGAGAAAACTTCTCTAAGTGCATCAAAACACTTTAAGTCAATGGGTACTACAAAGTGGGGAAATATACATTCACCACACACAGCATCTCTCCTGCTGCCATTAAGCATGGTGTTAAACCTGAGGGTTTATTTGCACCACAGGAGCTCTGTTCCTGCATATGCACAGTTCTACAAGATGTTTATCATTTAAATAAAAAGGCAAAACAACTTTAATATTTCTTGTGGTAACAAGGCTGCCTTCAATAAATTCAAAAGTTTATATTCTGGGAGTTACTTGTTCATAGCAATTGACTTTCAGTGCTAGGCTCAAATAATTGACTTGGTTGACAGATACACTTTGTATCAAGGAATAAAAATAGATGCAATTCAGCCAAAGTTAAGTAGTTTAAAATCTTATTTATTTCAAAGGAAGATAACTGAACACATGCTTAATTCATTCCTGTTGCACCAGCAGGCATCCCACAAGGGGTGCAATGTATCTCTGTGCAACACTGAGGACTCTTATACTAGCCTCAGTGCAAAAGGCCCCCCTTCAGACATATGCTCTAAGAGAAGAATGTGCTTGGGTTTGATTCAGCTAATGTTTGGTTGATGAAAATGCTCATGTGTAAGCAATCCCTTAATAAACCATTTCTTTTTTCAAAATATGTGCACCATTTAAACCAAGGCTGGTCAACTCAACACAAGACAGAGAAATATGTTTGATGCACAAATAGTCTGATAAACTGCTCTCATCAATACCATTGTTATCAAAGGATTGGTCTCATTTGATCTCTCCCAAGGGATAATACAGCTCACTACACAACAATCCATAGAATTCTACATCAAGCACATCACTAGCATCTGACAACACAAGATTTCAGATTTTTTCTTTGCAAGCGCTAATCATAGCTTCTTTACCTTAGTTTCATGCTTTCTTCATACCATGGAGCATTTATTTACATCTTTTACCTAATCACCCATGTGCACTATGTCATCAGTGTGAAATTCCAGTTGTATGGAGTAAGCCTTAGATTTATTTATTTATTAAATTTTTATCCCGCCCTCCCTGCCATGGCAAGCTCAAGGTAGCTAACAATACATACAAATAAATATATACATTAAAACTCTGGCATATACTAAAAACAAAATTAAGTTAAAATCACAGTGTATAAGACCAAACTACTCAAAACATAGATATAATAAAAGATGGCAGCGTTCTCTGACATTTGAATGGTTGCCTACCCCTAATCCAGGTTGTTGGTCATCAAGTTGGTGATGATGTTGGTGGTGGGGCCAGGGCCATGATGTTAAAGGCGGCCCCCTAGTTGAAAGCCTGGTGGAAGAGCTCCATTTTACAGGCCCTGCAAAACTGCAAAAGGTCACACAGAGCCCTGATTTCATTCAGGAGCTCATTCCACCAGTAAGGGGCTGCCACAGAAAAGGGGCTGCCACAGAAAAGGCCCTGGCCCTTGTTGTGGCGAGCCTGGCTTCTTTAGGGTCTGGGAAGGCCAGGCAATTTTGGGATCCCAATCTTAGTGCTCTCTGGGGGACATATGAGGAAAGGCGGTCCCTTAGGTAAGTAGGTTCCTAACAATATAGGGCTTTAAACGTAAGAACCAGTACATTGAACCGAATCTGGTATGCTATAGGCAGTCAGCGCAGAGCTTTTAGGGTGGGCTGGATGTGTTCCTGCACAGGAAGACACAGAAACTGCCTTGCCGCTGCATTCTGCACCAGCTGAAGCTTCCAGATCTGGGACAAGGGCAGCCCCATGTAGAGAGCATTGCAGTAATCTAGTCTCAAGGTGACCATTGAGTGGATCACTGTTGCCAGGTCATTGCGTTCAAGGAAGGGAACCAACTGCCAAATTAGCGGTAGGTGATAAAAGGCATACTTCGCAGTGGCTGCTACCTGGGCCTCCATCGTTAAGGAGGCATCCAGGAGCATTCCCAAACTCCTAACCTCCGGCACTGGCACCAACGGCTTCTCATTGAAAGTAAGGAGAGGGATCCCTAACCTTGGCCAGCTCCAACTCAGGCACAGGACCTCCATCTTTGTTGGATTCCATTTCAATCAACTCAGTTTAAGCCAACCAGCCACAGCTTTCAACGCCAGGTCCAGCTCTCCAAGACTAGAGTCTGACTGGCCGTCCAACAACAGATAGAGCTGGGTGTCATAGACATATTGCTGACAGCCCAGTCCATGCCTCCGGGCAATCTGGGCAAGGGGGCACATATAGATGTTGAATAACATTGGGGAAAGCACTGCTCCTTGGGGCACTCCACAAATTAGCGGGTGCCTTCCAGATAGCTGTTCCCCAATGGCCACCCTTTGTCCCCAACCCTAAAGGAATGAGGAGAGCCACTGCAAGGCTAACCCCTGAATCCCTGTGTCAGTGAGGCGGTGGATCAGTAGTTGATGGTCAACCATGTCAAACACCGCCAACAGGTCTAACAACAACAACACTGCCAGACCATACCTCCTCGATCCAGGTGCCTCCGGATGTAATCTGTGAGGGCAACCAGGACCGTCTCCCTCCTGTGGCCTGGCCAGAAGCCAGACTGGAACAGATCTAATATTGAGGTGTCATCCAAAAAACCCTGCAGCTGAATCGCCACAACCCTCTCAATCAGTTTGCCCAAATAGGTTAAATTGAATACCAGCTGGTAGTTAGTTAATTTGGCCGAATCCAAGGATGGTTTTTTTAAGAGGGGTTGGACCACTGCCTCCTTTAGTGCACTGGGGAACAGTCCCTCAATGAGGGACTTGTTGATGATCTCCCTTAGTGCACCTCACAACCCATCATGGCCAGCTTTAATAAGCCATGATGGGCACGGATCAAGGCTACAAGTGTTCAGGTGAACAGGTGAGAGTAATTTGTCATAGCGCCGCCATGGACAACACCAAATCCATTGCCTGCATGAAGGTCACATCATTGCCATGGACACTGAAATCACCCAGGACTAACAGTCTAGTGTGCTCCAGTGCCCAGCCTGATAGATTCTTTACCCTTTCTTTGGTTGAACACATTTCTTGACAAACATTGTTTATAAAGTGATAGGTGTCTTCAAACCTAATTTCAGAACTTAATGGACAAAGACATTTAGGATGAAATCCTAAGTGCAGTCTTACTAGAGGGTAAGTCCCATTCTGAGTATATAAGTGTCAAGAAGTCCGAACTTGAACCCTTATGGGTTCCCAGGGCAGTGTACACAAAAAAACTAGTCCTTTGTAAAAATATATGAAATTTATTAAATATTTTCAGAAATTGATTTTGTTTCTCGGCAGCACAACACTCGAAAAATCTTGCAGCAGAAGAAAACAAGAAAAGCTAACTTTTACCCAAACATTTATACCTTTCATTAGATGGCACAGTCTTATGGTTCCAAATGGGGAAGGCAATGGCTTAAGCATTTTCTATGTAGCCATGTATTGCTATGCAAGCACAATCACAGCCCAGGCCTCAGCTCACAAAAATCCAAAGCTTTCTCCACTCAGAATCTTAGTTCAAGTATAGTCTTGAGCCAGCTGGTGTCAGGGGATGGTAACAATTCAGTCAGGTCACATTTTTGCTAGAACCCTTTAAAAGACTACATAATCACTCCTGATTCCCCCCTCCCAGCTGTTAAGCCACAGGTTCTCAAGTGTTGAAATATACAAGATCTATACTGCATCAACTTGAAGAAGATCATATAGAGGACAGCTGAAGGACTGCTAGTCAGCATAGTTAGATTAGGGATTTCCCACAATTTCAAATTATGTCTTTCCTGTCTCCTGATTGGCTCTTTGGAGACTTCCTGCTCCAACTGAGCCCTCCCCCTTTGTTCCTGTTTCTCACAGCCGTTAGTCAGTTAGTTGAGCCTCTCTCCCTCTCCTCTGTTCTATCACAGTTTATTTCTTCTTTAATAAACCGGTTATTTTATTTAAACAGTTGATGCTCTGGTCCTCTGCATGTTTAAACTCTGCCAACATCAAGAAGAGCCAATTATTACATTCCTAACTCTGGCCTTGAAGATGATAGAGCCATTTAGGCAGAGAGGCCCAATTGCTAACACCTACAAGATGGAATAAGCCCATTAATATCCACATTAACCCTTTGGGAGAAATCGGGGTGCTTTACTTCACAATAAGCTAAGAACTGAACTGTTAATGTACCCCTTAAAGACATGGATGAAAATCAGAGTCCTCCGTAGTGGTGTGCAGTCAGATAGTGTCATCCTAAAAATGGTCAGAATTACCCTGCCTTGGATCAGGTAGGCTGTGTCTGAGGCAGTGAAAGCCTTCCTGGAACGTTTCTTGGATCTCTTAACATCATGAATTGTCAGGAATTTAATGAAGCCTGCCTGCCTGCCTCTCACTCCACAGAAAACATCATTTTCCTCAGCCAAGCTTGGCCTTGAGGCCATTCAGAAGCAGTCTTGGCCAACCACCACAGTATTTATTGGAAGGGAGGGAAATTTTAAACAGCAGCTGTTGGTTATGTTAGGCATTTTGCACCACACATATGATGTGCTGCTCCTCATGTGCTGAAAGAGACTGTTTGATAGAATAGACCCTGCCCGGGCATCACTGGACTCTATTGTTGACAGACTGGTTTGATTAATTTATTATTACTCGCTAGCCTTTCCTCCATATTTTCCCTAGGGGGTGAATTTGTTCACTGGAGTTTGGGAGATAGATTATTTTTGTTATTGTTTTGTGTTCTGTGTAAATTAATCTCTGGTTTATTATGATCTTCTGGCTCTCCTTTTCTGTGCTGCTGAGGAGTTTGTTTCTTGATTTTGTTGTTGTTCCTTTTTCTTGCTTTTTGGGTTTTCTGGTTGCCCTCAGTGGATTACCTGTTTTATACCTTTTTGTAGCTTACTGGTTTTGAGTAATGCTGCATTTCTCATTGCTTAGGTTTGGATAAGTAGGCTTCATTTTTTTTACTTAGATTATTCTGTATGGAGATACCATGCGGTCTGCCCCCCCCCCCCAAACCAATTGCAACAAGAGTGTCCAACAATTTAAAAAATGCTTCTTTTTTTCTGCGTGACTGGCTGGGGGGGGTGCCTCTCTAGACACTGAAAAGACTACTTTTACTCACAGTTACTAAGTTTGGTTAAAAAACAAACTGCTCCAGAAAACCAGAGGCCATTTTTGTGCCTTTTCCCACTATGCAGTGAGGATGGCTGTAAATTAGATGTCAAAAGCTTCCTGAGCTTACACAGGGATTTGTTGCCTACCTGCTATTCCTGCCACACACCCACACATATCTCTGAAAATTGCTTTACTCTGATATTATTCAATTGGCATTACCAATTTAATCTCTATGGTAAATATTTTGTCATCAACAGGCTACTTCATTTTGATGTTTAGTGCTGCTTAATGAAAAAAGAAAGCATACATTTTCTGTTTTCTTCCTAGATAGCTAAAAGTCTTGAGCCAGTAAAGGCTTCCCACACATTATTTGAACTCAAGCTGATCTTGAGATGCTTACGATAAGGCTTTGTGTTCCCTCTTTGAATGACTGGGGCCTTAGATGGGCACTTACTGAATGCTTGATTACTGCTAATTGCCAACACTCCTTTTTCTATGGTTTCCCATTTAAAAAGCATATTCAAGCAAGTCAGAGCTATAGCTTCAACAACGAATAAACAGTGCCATCTTCTGTCTGTATTGTCTAATAAATACTTTAAGCTTAGGTGTCATAACCAAGATTTCTGCATGCTGTGAATGCAGGCCAGCAAACAGCTGTCTGGGGTTTTGCAGTGATTGTATAGTAGGTGACATCTCATACCACTTATAGGTAATAAAAATATTTCATGGAAAACACATATATAAGGAACTGCTGTGTGATTAATTGCCTGGAATAGGAAACCAGAAATGTCGTTCCCCCTTGGGTAACTGTGAGATGACCCAGAGGTAACCACCGATATGGTATTTTTAGTTCTATTAGTCTCTGTACCACTGGACGCATATTTCTTCGAGCCATCAAGGTTTCATATGGGAGATCTGGGAATTTTGGGTGATAACATCATCTAGTTTCAAACCTTTTTGGCTACGAGCAGTTTCTAAAATTAATTTCTTTGTTTGAACATCCAAAATCTCTGCAATAACATCCGGGATAAAGGCTGGTGACCTGGCTCTACTAGTGTTTAGTCTGTATGCTGTTGCAAACCACTGTACCCAAACGTTTCAACTCACCACTCAGCCACGAATTTAAAGCTGTAGTCAGGTTCAGTTCAAAGTTTGGTAGAATCCCACAAATTTTAATTTTCCGCTCATGCACTCTGAGTTCTAGTAACATTAACTTACTTTTGGACCAGGCTTCACAATCATGTAGTTCCAAGATAGCTTGTTTGTTATTTTTCACTTCTGCTGCAGCTGAGTCTGCAACTGCTTTAATTTCTTCCATGCTCTTTATTAAGTTGTCTAATTTTGTAGTCATTGGAGTGATAAGACTCTTGATTCCTTCTTTTATTTCCTGCTTCAGTTCTGTAAAAAATTATCGCATGTGTTTTTTTGAGATTGAGCCTTCATGTTTCCTTTTACTGGCCTGAGCTTTCTCTCTTTCTGATTCAAACGGCGTGGGGGATAGGCTTCCCAAGTCCCCCTGGGGAACCCCCCCCCAGAGGCCCGTTCCCCGCCGCTGTCAGATCGGTTCCCGGGGGAACTCCTCCCCGATGTGCACGTCACCCGGAAGTGACGCGACCACACCGGGCATGCTGGCGGTGGGGCCACAGCCATCCAAGGGAAAACTTCATTAGATAATTCCATTTCTTCCTTGGCTGGTGGAGGTCTATGTATTTTCTTCTTTTGACCCTTGGGTCATCCCATCTCAGCCTTCAAGATTAGGAGTTTTATTATTATTTATGGTAGGCGTTTTAAATTCTTTTAGTTTGAAACAACGTGGAGACAGCGTCTGGTGCGAGCATTCTAATCAACATCCACCAGAAGTTCCCCCTGTGGGCTGATCTGAGCACTCTCTGTGTGATATAGGGTTCCCAAGTACCTACCTATGATCTAGCGGGGGACACATGCTTCCCTGCCAGAAGATTCTTGCTTGGAACACAGGCACTGCTCTATTCCATCGCCTGACGTAGGCATGTAGCTGGGCGACGCTCTGGTAATGGGACTGGAAACTTGATGGTACCATCGAGTTTCCAGCTCCATTGCTATAGCGTCACCCGGCTACGTGCCTATGTCACGTCTGGGCGATGGAATAGTGCAGCGCCTGTGTTTTCCCCATGGGAATGGTCCCGCAAAGAACTATACATCCCCTGCTGAATGAAGGTAAGTACTTAAGAGCCCTGGTGTGATAGCCATAGTTTGAGGAACTGAAACAACCCCAAAACCAAGAATAGAGCTATTCATCCCTCACTAAAAGCTGAGAGTTTTTAGTAAAAAGTACCAAATATAAAGAAGAAGAAAAACAAAAACAAAGATAGCAAGGGGGAAAAATTACTATTTTGAATGTGCTTTCATGCTAGAATATACATTTTTCTTAGTGGACAAGACCTAAATCTTGCTTAACTCTTTTTGAATGCTGGCTACTTGTGTGCCTTTGGGTAATGCATAGCAAGGGCTGGAATCAATGAGCTGTTTCTGAAAGCAGAAAAAGCTGCCTTCTCAAGCAGGAAGTTTTTTTCCTATGCTATATTCAAATATAGATGATTTGAATCTTCATTTCACCATGAAGAACTGCTATATGAGCTAATAAGAGTCTTCCTCTCTGATAAGTATACCCCTCTTTAAATATTCAGCAGAGTCAACATTTCATTATTTCACTATGCCAGGTGGTCATTATGGAATATTATGGAGCATGATGACATGATGGGGTGAATTATAAAATGATGGTTTCTTGCTACCAGTATAAAAAATATTATATGACGGACTGTCTCTATAAAATGATGCTACCCCAGCACATGGTATTTAGCATGCAACAACAACAACTGGAAAAGAGTGGAGGCAATCATGAATATTGTTTGTTATACTGGAAGCCTATTATTCAAATTCTTATTGGAAAATGGTACAAATAAAATTAGGTTCAAGCAACTTCTGAAAAGGTTCTATTCTGCTTGCAATCTGAAATGGGGTATCATGGCCTCTGTCACTGGGATGCCAGACTTGTTTTCTGTACCTTGGAAGTAATGATGAACAGCAGTTAAAGCATCTGTGATCCTTACACTTACCTAAGATTTTGAAATGTTCATAAACTACTTCATTAGCATGTCACTCTTTGTAAGGGAGAAAGGGACCACAGAGATTGACAGCATATCCACATTTAGAGTCCAATGGCACCCTTAAGACCAACAAAGGTTTATTGAAGGTATGAGCTTTCATGTGCATGCACACTTTATCAAATGCATTAGAATGGCAGGCAAGGTTCAAACTTATAGCCAGAGAATGGACAGCAAATTTACATGCAACATGATGATGTACAAGATATGCGAAGTGCCACTAAATAACAATTTAAGGTTATTTATTAAGCATATCCAAAGATAGATTCAGGTGGGCAGCTGTGTTGGTCAGAAGCAGCAGAACAAAGTTTGAGTCCCGTGGCACCTTTGAGACCAACAAAGTTTTATTCAAAGTGTAAGCTTTCATGTGCAAAACACACTTCTTCAGACATCTCCAAAGAACAGCTTTCCACATTCCAGAGATGCATTAAATGTCCTGGGGAAAGGCAAGTCTTGCTTGGTGCTTACTATATGCAACCAGCCTGGTCTCAACTCCGCATAACATTGGAAAAAAATGCCCTTGAAGCACAACGTGGCTACAGCCAGCAGCAGCAGCACGCTGCTGGTGGGCAGGGGCCCATTTGCCTCCTCGGAGGGAGGAAATGCACAAGATGGCAGGGAGGTGGTCAGGTATTGATACCTGCCCTGCTCATTCCAAACTAGTAGGCATCCCCTTGCCAGTTTCAGGTATAAATAGTTAATAAAATGGCTCTTGTTAAATCCATACCTTGTGTATGTCTCTCCAACTGAGGAGGCAAATAAGTTCTCCATATCACTGCACACTCATGATAGGTATCATTGTGCTGATAAAAAACATCAGTCTGAAGCCACTTACAATGGTCAGGGGTCAGTTTCAAGTCAGAAAATAGGTAAAAGTCCAAAGCATAGAAACTAGGTGCATACTGCTCTCTGTGATTGTGTTGAAGGCTCAGTAGATGGTTAGCATTGCATTGTTAAAGGGGCTATCCCTGTTGGAGAGCTGTCTGTAAAGAACAAAGAGGCACAAAGACAATAATGAGTAACATTCAGGAGTAGCAACAGGCTCAGACACTCTGCATATGTGGGATTTTCAAATCTCTGAGAGTAGTATTAACTAGGCTCTCTTTGAGCTCCTGTCCTTCCCCCTTGAATGTTCCCACACATGAATCATGTGGTAGAGTCATTGGGATAATACTTATCAATCCTTTATCAAGAGTTAAAGTGGAACTGTCTGCAGTTTCTGTTTGGGCTTCTTCATGGCACTGATCCTAGAAAGCAAAAAGGTTGTGAGTGTGTGGCTAGCAATGCAAGGCTTGAAATGGAATAGCTGGTAGCCATACAGAAAAATTATAGTACTCCGTTTTTACAATTAGCATGTGCTTTACCATCGGTATGTCATTATTCTAACACTGCAGCAATGTTTTGGAACATATCTCCAATTAGATGTCCTTTTCTGCATTGTGTATATTTATCTTGTGCCCCCTGTGTTGGATACTCTGTTATCAACTGTTGAGGGGAAAAGTATTGTTGAATAATATACAGATAGTAATATTGTGGAAGATAAGAGACATCAGCAGTCATCAAAGTTTGAGGAAGGGGAATCTGCCTCCCTTGTACCTGCATGGGGTCCATTCTCCTTGTATCCCCAGTTGAAGAAGTGGAGGATCTGCTTCACTATTTGTGATCTGTGGTGGACTACCTGGAAAGTTCTGAGCAGCACAGTGGTAGCAATGGTTTCTAACAATGTTTATTCTCCTCCTTTGCTGGTTATGTGAAGTATACAACTTTTTGTGTAAAGTGCCATTTCTCTAGGGTTCCCATCACTAGACTCTAGCCATGTATGTTTTAGCTCAGCTAAAAGTCCCCTGGAAGACATCTTTATTTTTTACTATCATTCAGTTCAGTTGGAAGTTTGCTCTTACACCAGCTCTTTCACATAGGTTAAGGTACATGAGCTGAAGAAATTTAAGTCTAACAATAAAGCCTCTCTCAGCACACCCCCATGATCACCCATTTTTAGCCCGTATACCAAGTGCCAGTTTTACTCAGCCAGTCAGCATAGCATTATACTGGCATATCTCCAGATATACCATATAATGCTACCCTTGAGCTATTGTTCCCTATGGTTCCCTATGCTATTGTTCCCTATGCTATTGTTCCCTATGCTATTGTTCCCTATGCTATTGTTCCCTATGGTGATTTTGCCCTTCCTCACAGGATTTACCTTTATCTTCTTTTGAGCTAAGCAGACCCTTTATTCTCCAGTGTTTTCCCAAGTAGAGGTGCAGTACAATTATGGGGCTGATTGATGTATTCTTTTTCAAGTATAAATAGTTCATCCCTTTGAAAGATGATTTATATGCATCCAGGAAACCAATTCAAGAATTCAGGGGTGCTGTTAAAAGGGCAATGGCTGAGTAAATCCCAGTTTCTTATGGTACGTATATAGCTCTGAATTCCAACCATAATCTCATCCAAACTCTGGGTATGCATGCAGAAACTTCCCTATTTTCTTTAAATATCAAGGTAACTGAGTCCCATGAACAGGTTTGCCCCATAAGTGACTGTTCCAGTGTTTTATACAATGGAATGGATCTAACCAGCTTTTCTGAAAAGGAAAAAGTGTTCCCCTTTGACTGACAAAAATGCTATGCTAAGGCAGATCAGGGACTTGCGTGTACAAAAACAATGTTGGATGGGGGCCATTGTAAGGACGTGAATAAGCCAGAGTGAATTTAAAAGTTGGCTGGAGGCAAATCAATGTCATTAAATGATTTCAATTTAAAAAATAGCTTTTTGGGTCTGAGTAAATTTCAGAGAAATTTGTGTTGACCCCAAAAAGGATGTAACTTGAAATAGATTTTGAATCTTATGTAAACTCCTTTTAAATTAAGCTAACCTGACTAAATGGTTGAAAAGAGTCAAAAGGAATAAACAACATCCAGTATTCTACCAATATTTATTGTGTAGAATTTCATAATGCTCTGAACTCACTGACCCTTGGTTTTCACTACAGAACTGCAAAGTGCTATTATCATAATCATTATTCAGTATACAAAGAATTAGAAAAGGCTGAAAATACATACAGCTTATTGTCAAACTACTCAGGGAGAAAATTTACTCTTGATTTAATCTTTAAAACCTTCTTAATACTATTGACATAATTAAACAGTAGGAAGGACTGCAAGCATGCTGTTTACATACAATTTAAATACTAATTTTGTTTCAGATTTGGCAACAATGCTGTAAAGTATAAACATTTTGTGCACAGTGTTCAGCCATGTTATTGTGAAAAAATGTCATAGCTGAATCTAAGTAGGAATCTCTATTTGTAAATGAACAAGAGGATTGCAACTTGATAAAAAGAAAGGACAATAAGCATGCTAATTGTGCACTGGGTTGTTGTTTATGGATTTATTATACCATTACTGCAACTGTTCCACCAAAAACATCATCATCAGAAGAGGTTTAACATCAAAAAGGAAAATAATTTTGAAAAGGGTGGACAGGAAGGGCACAGATACTGAATAGGAAGTATGTCTGTTGTAAAATATAGAGTCCTTTCACAATGGGAAATAGAGTGATGGTGCGTTATGACCACCATAGACCCAACAAGAAGAAAGGCACCCTTTGTTTAATCTTATGCTATAAAACTGAATCAATATAATCACATTGCAATTCTATCAAATTTATTAAGTATATGTAGAAAGTTATCCCACAAAGTACCCTAGTTGCCCATTGCATGTAATTTAAGAAGCATGATTTCTCAATGATTTGATTAGTTATGGAGGAGTCAAGTGCATCAAACCTCTTAAAGATGTCTTAGTGTTTTTACAACCTAACAGAAGGGTGTAATTATATGGCTGGAGTCTATAACAAGCGCTTATATATATAATAAGCATATCAGACATTAAAAAGGGCACCAGTAAGCCAAAGTGCCAGCATGGTTAAATAGTAGAGCTGAGTTGGTAATGAGTGCCAAAAAAATCTTCCTTTAAGAAGTCTTGTCCAAATGAGCAAAAACAGCCTTTGTTCTAGCAAACCAACAATAATTTGACAATATAAATGCTAACATTTGAAGAGAAAATTACTATGAGGTACAGAAAGAGACCAGATAGAGAGATAATACCATCACTAGGAGAAAGGCAACTGAAGGAACACAAGGAAATACAACTGATGTTAAATTATGTCTTTACATCATTCTTCACTCAGAAGATGCTGAAACAACACCCACAACAGAACCACTTTTTCAAGAGAATTTACACGAGCTATGTTGAAAAAGGGATCAAAATGATGTTTAAGAACGAAGTGACTAATAAGGCATTATAGGCCATTAACCACCAACTTTCTAGACAGTGTGGAGCAAGTGAAAAAAGGTTATTTTTATGCCAATCTGAAGGAATCTCTACCCTAATCCTAGTTGGTTCCTAAAACATTACCATTGGATTCCACATTATTCCATACAGCAGGTGGTGAGGAAACTTGCAGCAAAAACAGGCACTTGGGAGTGAAAGTCACCTGTTGTTGTTTGACTGCTGGGGGGGGGGGCTGTCCTGCATGAAGCTACATAGTCTGGTCCACTGTTAAAATAATAGCTTGCACAAAATTGTACCCTAGTTTGATACGTGAGAAACTAGGTTCTTACTACTATCTTGCTTATGTGTGAGGGCTTGTCATTTTCTGGTAATATATCAATTTTTAAAAGGATCAATGGAAAATCTAGGAAATTACAGAAATGTGATTAAAGTGGTAAAAATATATTCAATTTGGAAGACTCCTTGCAATAATAAACAATCCATTGTGTAAAATAATCCCTGTTAGCTGAATTGCTCTTTAGGAGAGGCAATTGGAACAGTTTATTAATCGGGATTCAGGTCTATGTCTACGAAGGATGGGCTGTGCCGATGCGTTTCAATGAAGAGACAGAGACCGGAGTCAAATGAACTTAGTTTACTGAAGATTCACTCAAAGCACACAATAAACATTCAAGCATACAAGAACTAAGAAAAATAGTTAGATTTTGGACAGCACAGTCGCATTAGCAGGTGGTCGTTGGTGGGGAATTATATTTACCTTCGACGAGGCGTGGCTCCAGAAACTTCCAGTTGGGAAGTGGGTAGGAAGGGTAGAAAATGGTGGAAGCACGTGTACTAGACCGGCTAATAACACGTGTAAGGGTCTTAGCTGCAGACTAAGACAAAGCGAGTTGCGGAGTTGGTACAGGGAGGGGGCTAAGAGAGGGTCAGCAGAGATAAAGAGGACGCTGGTAAGGGGAAGGCTGGCTGAAAGCTCGTAGCTCTGTACACTATGTTTTAAACCCTCTTTCGAGGAGGCGGGGGTGGGCCCAAGCGGATTACCAGATGGCCCTGCCCCGTGGGTCAAGGATTGGTCAAGGGGTCAATATTCAAACTATTGATTAACTGCAGGGAGGAACCTTGGGTGGGGGCAGGTTGTACGTGCTGGAGACCTCGCGGTGCTGAGTTATCTTAAGGCTTGTGGACTAGATCCTTTATTGTTGTCTGGCAGAGAGGAATCTCTAACATAAGCCATTTTAGCTGGAGACAAGGTGGCTGGGCTAACTAATTAGTTTCTGTGTTTGCTGTAGAGTTCATGTTTGCTTTTACATGATGAGCTTGAAGACTCGGGGGCCCTGCTGGATCGATGTAAATCATTCCTTGCAGCTGACATCATCTCTGGGTGCCCTCAAGTTGACCTCTTTTATTCCACAGTCACTTTATTTAGCCCTTGCATCAAGCTTTATTCAATATTCTCATAGTCCAATAAAAGCCATATAAAAACTCATCTCCTAATATCCCATCAACAGTCTAAAAAAAATACATCCACTTGCGTGTTTTTATGGGCCACCATGAGCAAAGGACTTAGGGGACATCATTCTTTTTTTCCCTTAAAAAACATTTTATTGAAAGTTAGAAGTTAAACAAAGCAGAACATTAACATTAAAATTACAGATCAGAGTTCAACAAAATACAAGCTTCATAACAGAAATTTAAAGGTAAGTAGTAATTCAAACAAACAGCAATCCTTATACTAATAGCCAAGTTGCCCCCGTGAGTGCGGATATCTAAATCCGCGCTCCGGGGGCAGCTGGAGGGCAGGGAGAAGTTTGTGCACACAAAAATGCTAAAAGTTGAAAAAAATTCGGGGGGATGTTTAAATCCCCCCGAAAGTGCAAGAGCGTTCCGTGTGCATGTGCACGGAATGCTCTGCGTCCTACCTGGGTTCCCTGCACAGGAAAGGAAACGAACGGCCGGAGAGGCCCAGCAGCAGCGGCGGTGGTGAGAGATAGGTGAGGAGGGGGAAGACAGTCGGGGAGGGGAAGAGAAACTGCCGAGGGCCCAGCGGATGTAAGCCGCGCGGGCCTCGGCTCATGGGAAAAAAAGGAAAGAGAGAGAGAGAGAGTCAGGGGGGAGGAAGAGAGACCGGTGAGGGGGGGAAGACAGCCCGGCGAGGCTCGGCGGATGGTAGGCGCGCGGGCCATGCTTCGAAGGGGGAAAGAGAGAGAGAGAGACGGGGGTGAGAGAGAGAGAGACTGGGGGGAAGACAGAGAAGGGGGGAGAGAGAGAGCCTGGGGGGGAGAGAGAGACTGGGGGGGAAGAGAGAGAACAGGGGAGAGACACACACAGAGAGAGGGACTAGGGGGGAAGAGAGAGAACGGAGAGAAAGAGAGAGACTGGCCCCCTCCCCGTGAGTATCGCGGGTCCCCCTCTTGTGATATTCTAAAAGGCAGTACTATAATGATTAGAAAGATGAAGGTTAGAGAACACAAGACATGTGCTAAATGTTGCATAACTTAAAGATTGTATACAGGGTTATGACCAGACATTGTAAGAGAGGCGGTAGAAGAAGTAGTTACAGGTATAGAAGATTTAGATATATAGAATTGCGTGGTTAAAGATCTGTTGCTGCAATGAATTCCATAAATGGGAACTATTTCTCTGTGAAAGAGGATGGTTTGAGATAGATCTCTGAGTGATGTAAGCAGTCTGTGATCTTTTCTAAAATAAAGTGATCCCAGACTCTGTTGAGCCAGCAGGAACAAGTAGGTACCTTGTTGGATTTCCATGAGGAAGCAATCAGGGATTTGGCAACTACAAGGAGGCTAGCAATAAAATCCTTACGAATCCTCGGAGCATTGGTATGATCCCAGACATCTAGAAAGAGTAATGCTGGATCAAGGGGGATTGTATAACCCATGATTTGCTGTATCTGGGATAAGATGTCATGCCAGAACTTCTTTATATGGGTACAATGCCACCAACAATGGGCGAATGTTCCGATTTCACTGCAGTTCTTCCAGCACAGGGGAGAATATGAAAACGACATTTTGGAGAGTCTTTCTGGTATGAGATACCAGTGAGAGATGACCTTGTATGACAGTAATTTGGTTGAGAAGACAGGTGAGGTCAATAGCTGGGACGCCCAGATTTTTGACCACTGATCATCGGTGATGTTAATATCACAGTCAACTTGCCAATGGCGTTGAAGTTCTAAAGGTTTGTCACCTAACAAGTGAATCATCATATCATAAATCGATATTAATCCTATAGAGCAATGGTCAGCAGTACTTATAAGTTTTTCAAATAGGGTAAGAGGAGCTTTGAAGATATTCAAAATGTCTTGATGTTGTAGCAGATGATTCAATTGGAGGTAAAAATACCAAGGAATGTTATGACCAGCTTTCTGTTCCAAGACATGTTTAGGCATCAAGCCATCTCTAGATGAGATATCTACAAGATGAGTTGTATTGGCATGCCTCCATATATCTGCTAATTGTGTATCGTTTCCCGAAGGGAACCAGGATTGGAAGAGGAATGTAGAGAAGTGAGAGTATTTTGGTATTAGTATTGATCTACAATGATCCCAATTTTTTAGAATATCCTCCAGAAATTGATTGAGTTTTATCGACTTTAGAAGGATTTGATGATCAGACCATATAGTTTCTTGTAATTATTGGGGACATCATTCTTGGGGTCTTGGTCACTCACCTTTCGGGCCCATGGAGCAGGGCAAGTCATGCTTAATATGAGTTGTGGGTTTGATCAGTGCAGTGCAAAAGAGGGAGGAATATCTTAGATCTGTGATGGCTTCCAGCAGCCCTTATGCTACCTGGAACAGTAGTGCATTTTGGGAGCAAAAAGGTGCTTGGTAAACATGTTATTTGTCCTAAGCATTTGATGATCCTTGGAGCATTTAATTGTCCCTAAAACAATGGTCCATGAGGAAGTTTACTGATAATCTACAGGTGAAGTATATTTAAATCTTGCATGGCCCTAAAAGTTACAAGGTGGTCAGATTTAATAGATAAAGTTATGAGCTGTTACATTATTTGCAAAGCAATTCTCCAGGAGAAATAAATCAACCTTTCATATGCATAAACTGTGTCTGCATGATCAAAAGCCACAGTCCACATGGTAGTTCTCCTACAGAAGTATTACTGTGTTAATAGTCTGGTTGAAAAGTTGGAAACTTTTCATGTTGAGATTTTGCTAACCTGGACTTATTTTGATATACCCAAATTTATGATGATTTTGTGCTCAGGAAATTTATTTATTTATTTATTTGCATTTTTACCCCGCCCTCCCCGTGAACGGGCTCATGAGATCTAGCCTTTGATTTTCACATCCTACATGTGCAAACAAACAGCAGAGTTTACAAATATGATGTTTACTGGGATACCTTTCAGAATGTGGATAAATATGGTTTCAGGAATATAGCTAAGATGGAATATAGCTAAGATGGAGGACTGAGGCTAAGATGGCGGACTGAAGCGTTTCGCGATCGTGCGAAGCGAGCGACGGCCACTTTTGACAGTTTGGGCAATATACAGCCCAACGCATCACTCCCCAGCGAGGGGGGGGGACAAGCAGGCAGCAGCGCCCTAGAGGGAGTGTGAGGTTGGCGTAATCCAGCTTCGGAAGAAGCTGAATTGGGCTTTGACCTCCTCCCACGAAGAAGGCAAGTGCCAAGCAACTCTATAGTGGCCGATCGAGCCGGGCTACCGGCATAAATTCTTCGTCAGCAGACTTCTTTGAAGAAGGACAACAACTGTGAGTTAAAAGAAACAATGCGAAACCCGTTTTGAACGTGCTAGATAACAAAAACGTGCCGCTTACCTGAACTGAGTTTGGAGTCAATTTGAATTAAGCGGTTGAGCGGAAAATGAATAGTAAATCCCAGAAATCCGATTCCGGAGAGAAAAAAGTTGATTGAAGCCTTTAAAAACTGTAAAAACGCTTATTGTTTAACATTCCTGTGGTGAAGATGGAGCCGTGTGCGCAACTGTAAAATCGAAACTCACGAACAATAGCGTGGGAAGAGCAGGCTGGTGTCACAAAGAAAGAGGTCCGTGTGAAACATCCAGGAAGTTGAATTCCTAGACGGGCATTAGCGAAAGGAAGACAGTGGAACTTTTAAAGGTGCCGGACCGGAAGTGAGTTGTATGCGGAAGGAAGGGCCTGCAAAGTATCAATTTGACCTACTCTACATGAAATTACCATAGAGAAGTTGCGCCCGACATTTTGAGGAGGACTTCAACTAAATTTGCTTTTTTAATATATTTCTAAGGGTCTTTGGAAAGCGTAAACAGAGAGGCATGGAGGACTAAATCTTATCATCTAGAAGAGTGCTTTATTTTGCGAATCTGTGAATTGGAAAGAAATCGCCAAGACGGAGACCAGGAGAGGCAAGAAAAGAGCCGACTCAGACCCAGAACTTAAACCGGTTGTGAGACCTAGGATTGGATCTACTTCAACCCCCAAAATGTCAAGAGAAAGAGAGAAAAAAGAGATGCAGGCCTCCATGGAAGCAATGGAGAAGAGAATGACAGAGGCAATACAAGCCATGGGGGAGCAGATAGAAAAAACATTGGGGGACCAACTGGAGAAGCAAACTCAGATTCATCTGAAACATCTAGAAGAAGTCCAGGAGAAGAATATAACAGCATTGAAGGAACTGGTTACTACAGAAATAACTTCAATCAAGCAAGAAATGGAAGGAGTTAAGAAGGATGTTCAAGCAAATGCAACCAAGACTACAGAGACAGAGGAGAAGATACAAAAAATAGAAGAGAAACAAGATTCTTTGACTCAACAAATTACAAGATCAGAGACAATGATGGAGTTCAGAAGGATGCAGACTCATCTGAGATTCAGAGGCATTAAGGAAACAGAGAATGAGAATTTAAAAGAAAAAATGATGGAAGTGATAACGGCTTTTTTGGGCGAGGAAGAAGGGTCAATGGACTCAGACTTTGATTTGATTTATAGAGTGAACTCCAGAATTGCAGAAAAGAAGAATTTACCAAGGGATGTAATTGTACAATTTGTAACAAGATCAACAACAGAGGAGATATTCAAGAAGCAATTCACCGTCCCTTTTGAAATAGAGGGAAACAAAATTATGGTGATGAGAGAACTCCCAAGAACAATACTGCAAGACAGGAAAAGGTATAAATCCTTGGCGGACAAACTCAGAGCTTTGAGCATCAGATATAGATGGGAGATTCCACAAGGTTTATCCTTTACGTATCAAGGGGTGAGGATTCAGATCAGATCGATGATGGACTTTTATAAATTTAAGGCGGACAATGCGGACGTCTTTGGAGAACTTTAAAATAAAACGCATAATGGAGTACAAATTGTTGTCATGGAATGTTAATGGATTAAATTCACCAAACAAGAGGAAAAGAATCAATCATTGGATACAGAAACAGAAATGCAACGTGATATGCTTGCAAGAAACACATATTAGAAAACAGGATATAAAATATTTAAAGAATGCTTTATTTGGAATTGAATTTTGTTCTGCGGCCTCAAACAAGAAAAAAGGAGTTGTGACATATGTGAAGAAGGAGTTACAACCTACAGAAATTTTTAAGGACATAGATGGCAGATACGTGGGTGTGGAATTAATGATTCAGCAGAAAAAAACATTGTTGATCAACGTGTACGCACCCAATGGAGCAAAGGAAAAATTTTTTAAGGATATAACTGACCAATTACAACAATTGACTTATGAGCAAGTTATTATGGCCGGAGACTTTAATGGGACAATAGATCGTGTAGACAGAAAACCACAAAAGGACAACGAATTCAGCGGAAAACTGCCAAAGAATTTTTTTGAATTAGTTAAGCAAGAAAAATTAGAAGATGTTTGGAGGAAATGGAACCCGATGCAGAAAGACTTTACTTTTTATTCCAATAGACATTGCTCTTTTTCCAGAATTGATATGATTTGGATGTCTGAAGAATTATCAATGAAAACACATAAGACTGAAATTTTGCCAAGATGTAATTCAGATCACAATCCGGTGGTATGGAGTTCCACAGAAAGGAAAAAACCCTTTCTGTGGAGGATTAATGAAGACTTGTTGGATAAGAAAACAGTAATTGAGATGTTAAAGGAAGAAACGAAACAATTCTTTCAACAAAATTTAAATAAAGAAACACCGATACAGATTGTATGGGATGCTTATAAAGCGGTGATGAGAGGAATTCTCATCTCGCAAAACGTGAAGCAAAAAAAGGAAAAACTTCAAAAACAAACAGAAGTGTTAGAAAAAATTGCTCAGAAAGAAAAGGAATTAAAAAAGAAGCCTGGAAAAAAGCAAATTATTAAAGAATTAAAGTTGCTGAAGGAACAACTGAATGAGACTTGGAATCAGGAAATGTATTGGAATTTAAAGAAGTTACAACAGAAATCTTTTGAAGGGGCGAACAAACCGGGAAAATACTTAGCTTGGCAACTTAAGGCTAGAAGAGAGAGAAGAATGATAACCAAAATAATAGAAGATGGAAAAGAGTTCGTTGATCCTAATGGAATAAAGAGATGTTTCTTCAAGTATTATGCTAAACTATTCCAAACAACTAGAGTTGATCTTGAGAAGATTAAAACATATTTAAAGGAGATTCCACTACCAAAAATAAGTAAGGAATACAAAGATTTATTAAATGGTCCAATTCAAAAAGAAGAAGTGATGAAGGCAATAGAAGAGACAAAGTTGGGGAAGGCGCCTGGGCCGGACGGATTTACAGCGAAATTCTACAAAAAGATGAAAGAAGAAATTTCCCCGGTCCTGGAAGCTTTAACCAACGAAATAAGAGAAAACAAAAAGGTGCCGGACTCATGGAAAGAAGCAATTATTTCTTTGATTCCAAAGGAAGGACAAGATTCAACAAATGTAAAGAACTACAGGCCAATATCTCTTTTGAACAACGATTATAAAATCTTTGCAAAAATTATTGCAGAAAGGGTGAAAAACTATTTACAAACGGTAATTTCTGAAGATCAAGCGGGCTTTTTACCCAAAAGGCAGATTAGAGACAATGTAAGAATAGTAATGGACGCAATTGAATATTATGAAAAGCACCCAGAAAAAGAAGTAGCTTTTCTGTTTGTTGATGCAGAAAAAGCTTTTGACAATCTTAATTGGAATTTTATGCACCAGATGATGGAAAAGATTGAAGCGGGACAACATTTTAGAAATTGTATTGAAGCTATCTATTCTGAACAAAGAGCTAAAATAAATGTGAATAAAGAACTGACAGATAACTTCAAAGTACAGAAAGGAACAAGGCAAGGTTGTCCGTTATCACCGTTATTATTTATCTGGGTATTGGAAATACTTTTACAAAAAATACAGTACGATCAAGAAATAAAGGGCTTGACACATAAAGGACACCAATACAAATATCGAGCATTTGCAGACGATGTAATGTTTATGGTGGAAAACCCAACAGAAAAATTGACATTGCTTTTTCAAAAAATAAAGGAGTTTGGAGAATTGGCCGGCTTTTACGTAAATAAGAATAAAACAAAACTTATATGTAAAAACATGATCAAACAAAAACAAGTGGAACTACAAGAACTGGTACAATGTGAAGTAGTTAAAAAAACAAAATACCTTGGAATTGAATTAACGGCAAAAAATATAGACCTATATAAGAATAATTATGAGAAATTATGGACTAAGCTGACTCAAGATTTTAAGAAATGGGATAAAATGAACTTATCACTGATGGGAAGAATATCAGTTATAAAAATGAATGTCCTACCACGTTTGATGTTCCTGTTCCAAACAATACCAATTCTGCATAAAACGGATTTGTTGGCCAAGTGGCAACAAGAGTTGTCAAAATTTGTTTGGGCAGGCAAGAAACCAAGGATCAAAATGAAAATACTTTGTGATGCCAAAGAAAGAGGAGGTCTACAAATGCCAAATCTTAGACTATATTATGAAGCGGTTTGTCTAACATGGATGGATCAATGGGTGAAGCTTGAAAATGACAGATTGTTGGGGTTGGAAGGGCATGATTGTAGATTTGGCTGGCATGCATATTTATGGTATGACAAGATAAAAATGGACAGTTTTTTTAAACTTCACTTGGTGAGAAAAGCTTTGTATATGGTATGGACAAGATATAAGAAGTACCAGAGTGACTTAAGACCATTGTGGATTGTACCAGTAGAAGTGTTGATATCTTACTCAAGACAGCGAGGTAGAGACTGGTTGCCATATAGAGATTTAATTAAAAAAGAGGGAACAGAGTGGGTAATGAAAAAGCAGAATGAAATTGAATATGAATATGAGTGGTTGAAATATATGCAGATTTATGATCTTTTTAGATCTGACAAAAAAAACTATGGTTTTAGAGAGGAAAAAAATGAAATTGAAAAGGTATGGGAGAGTGGAGGAGGAAAAAATATTTCTAAAATGTATAAGGTGTTGTTAAAATGGTATACTGAAGATGAAACTGTTAAAGAACAAATGTTAAAATGGGCTATTAATATGAATAAGGAAGTAGATATGGAAACTTGGGAATATTTGTGGAAAAACTCTATTAAGATCTCGACATGTACTAATGTTAAAGAAAATTGTTATAAGATGATGTATAGGTGGTACATGACACCTAAGAAGATTGCAAATATGAATCAAAATATGTCAAACAAATGCTGGAAATGTAAGAGGCATGAGGGCTCATTTTATCATATGTGGTGGACTTGTGAGAAAGCTGTAGACTTTTGGACAAAAGTCCACAATGAAATGCAAAAAATACTGAAATGTTCTTTTAAAAAAGCACCGGAAATTCTGCTTTTGGGACTCAAAATGGAAGAAGTCAATACGACTAAAAAAACTTTACTCTGGTACCTGATAGTGACAGCGAGAATGATTTATGCTCAGTTTTGGAAGACAGAAAAGGTACCAGAGGTTGAAGAATGGATACAAAAAGTTCTGTTCAAAAAAGAAAAGTTGGAAACTTTTCATGTTGAGATTTTGCTAACCTGGACTTATTTTGATATACCCAAATTTATGATGATTTTGTGCTCAGGAAATTTATTTATTTATTTATTTGCATTTTTACCCCGCCCTCCCCGTGAACGGGCTCATGAGATCTAGCCTTTGATTTTCACATCCTACATGTGCAAACAAACAGCAGAGTTTACAAATATGATGTTTACTGGGATACCTTTCAGAATGTGGATAAATATGGTTTCAGGAACAGTAACAAAGAAATTTCTTTTACAGAAATGCATTTCTTTTTCCCAGACTCACTCCAATTTTCTAACATTTCAGTGAAGCACATTTTTAAATAACATCCCATTTTCTCTGTTTCTCTCTTGGGCACTTAGCAACTGAATCCTGCTAGTAAAAACAAGTGATTTAGCTCAGAGCTGTCCCTATAGAAATCAGAAGGCAGCAAACCACCACAGGTAGTAGAGTTCAGTCTGGAATGCAAATACAGGTGGCTGGATTCAGGAATGTGCTAACTTTTTAAAGCTCCTTTTTAAAATGCTTCAGTTTCAGCTGAACAGGAACAAAGATAAATACATAATGTATATAATAAATATTCCCTCTTTGGATTCTGAAGGAGTATATTTATGCACTTCACCACCATCTTCCACCTATTAATTTAGATTCAACCATTTGCAAGTGTTACATTCAGTGAAATATTTTATGGCTATCATTATTTACTAGCTGATTGTATCTGTTTTAGAAATTGTCTCCTTTTCTCAATTACCAGATTATAAGAAGTGATTTTTAAGTTTGTGGAAGTCTGTCTTCTATGATGAATACAAAAAGCCATATTGGTATGATAAGGTAAAACTCTGCAAGAGCACATCTACCATAATTTCCTCCCAGTGCCTAATTTACTTATTATGCTGATGTTCAGCTCAGAGTAGTTTACATGGGATTCCGAGGCAGCATCCCATTCACACCTGATTTGTTTTCTGTGATTTGCATTAATAATGCCACAGTATCACAGTACCTTTCGACCATTTTTAGGTTCATAGATGAGGTATACATAACCAGACTAGTGCTAAGCCCAAAGGGAACTTGGATTTTATTAATATTTTCTTCTCTCAGAACTTCGCTTTTTTGAAGATTGCTGTCATATATTTTCACTAATAGATATGAAACAGTTCCAAAGAGGAGATAGTCAGGAAAGAGATGTCCCTGTTGCCAAGGCAACAAAGCCAACACTTCTCTACCTTGATGGAAATGCACATAATAAACCAGCTGAGGCAGCATGCATATACAAGTGCACGTTATTGAGATACTGTGGTGCATATCCAGAAGTTGGCACCCCCATCCACAAAGTGTTACTGTTAATGGGATATACATGCCATTGCCATCCCCATGCACATTTTATCTCAACAATTAATTGTAAACTGCATTTGATTTAAACTGACTCAGGGCCAAAGTCATGTCATGCAGCATTGGCTAGAAATAAAATTGCCAGAGCAGCATGGCAACACAAAGAGCATTGGCTTGGTCACCTGGGAAATTGCAAATACATTCCCTTTCCCCCCTTCCCACAGTTCAGATGTAGGAAAATGGAAAGCCCTAAGCCCTAATGCAATCCTAACAACACTTATCTGGGAGTAAGCCCCATTAGATAGACCCAAGAAGGATGTGGAGAAAACCTGCTTAGAATGGCACTGATAATCATTTGCCCTAAGCAACATAATCATTAAGGGCCGAACTAGATGATACCACATCTACAAGTCTGCCATGGGGATGTGGCACCCTTTTAGAGTCTTTTTTAAAAACTTTTAAAATTGCCATGGATGGCCTGGGGATGAGGAGGAACTGATCTCTGCCATCTGGAGAGCAGTTTTAATTCTGAGTGATCTCCAGCCCTCACCTGGAGAATGGCAACAATGGTTCCCAAGAAGAAAATGGCTCCACCACAGAATATCCAGGAATTTTCCTAACCCGGAGCTGGCCACCCTAGTCAGGACTGGCCCCAATGAGTTCCCTACAAAGGCCTGGAAAGGGCTTCCTTCCTTGGCTTTTTTACTGACAGAACCAAGCTTGGTTGCTTAGCCACTGAGGGAAAAGTTAGTCCCACAGGAGCCAAGAAGGAGAAGTGTCTTTGTCAGGAGACACAGCCATTTTGATAGTTCATTCTGTGAGGGGGGAAAGAGAGTCCAGGCTGGCAGTGGGCTGGGGAGAGGAGCAGATGCAACACCCAGTCAATGGCACGCAAGTACTTTGAGTGGTGGTTGATGGGCCAATGGCTAATGGAGCGCACTGCACAGCCAATGGGAGAACAGGAAATGGCCAATACATAAGGGAATTATATATATGCAATTACAAAGCTTCCTGACGAAGCACAGATTAAACATGCAGGGTTTCTCAAAGTCTTTTTCCCCACTACACCAACCTTTTTGTTTGTTTTTTGCATCATGTTCCAGATATGCAATCTGGCTGTCTTTTTTTCTTCTTCTCGCCAGCCAATTCCTCCCAAGTGGTCCTAGTTATGGAATCACGTGCAGAAATGTCAGTATGAACTGCAGTCAATGTTTTTAACAAAGTATTATATTTTTACTATTTTTTGAAGATATGATGATGTTATCTAGCCATCTGTGAACTTTGCAAAGCAGGACTTTCCCATTTATACCTTTTATCCTTCCAATCCACCTACTAAGCTTTCTGAAATTCCTTAGGGGGCATAGTCAAAGAACCTTCACAAATATGGTTGCCAACCTCCAGGTGGCACCTGGAGATCTCCCACTATTACAATTGATCTCCAAATAATCAAGATCCATTCCCCTGGATAAAATAGCTGCTTTGGAGGGTGGACTCTATGGCATCATACCTTGCTGAGGTCTCTCCCTTCCCCAAATCTGCCCTCACCAGGCCCACCTCCAAAATCTCCAGGTATTTCTCAACCCAGAGGTGGCAACCGTACTCACAAACAACATCTGCAGTGGGGGCAGAATTCAGCAGAAACCATTGGCCCCTATTATTCATGCACATTTATGGAAACTGAAGTTACCATCCTATGCTCATAATAAATAATTATCATATGGCATTGTGTGTAGAATAGGCAGTAGATCCTAAGATGTCTGGCAGCCAGAACCTCTAGAAGTTTTGGCATTATGCACCACTAGGTGGTGAGCTAGACTTGTTTGCCATTGCTTGCCTCTGTGTCACGATCCTGGTATTCTTTGGAGGTTCCCCTTCCAAATACTAGCCAAGGCTGACCTTGCTTAGCTTCTGAGATCTGACAGGATTGGGCTAGCCTGGGCTATCCAGATCAGGTTCTGTGCTAAAAGTAATAGTATATACAACAGAGGTTAAGACTTCTCTATGGTGATGGTATAACTGAGGAACTACTTCTACAGTTTTGCCCAAGAAAATTAAATGGTAGATCATTGAGGTGGCCTCATTTCAAATTGCAGACAATATGTCAATATATCTCAGTGTGGAATGTTCCTTCATTAAAAATTTCTGTACAAATAAAAAAACCTAGGACAGCAAGGAGAAACGTTCTGTCACGTCTCTTTTCTTGCTTTTTTTTTTTGCAGGGAATTTCACTGTGGGGAGTATTCCAAAATGTCATCCACCATCTTCACCCTGAAATTATGCAGTCCATTCTAGCACCTCAGCATACTAATATCTCTTTCCCACTTCATTCTCCTGTGAACCAGGGCACCGATGATTTCAGTTGGCAGTGACTTCTTGAGAAGACAAGTTAAAATGTTCTTACTTTCCCAAATCAGAGATGGCAACTCATAACTGCTTTCTTTATTAATTGTACCTGCTGCTTATTTACACAATTTTATGTGTTTTAAATTTGTGGGCTGTATTTTCTCTGTTGTAATATTTTGTATTATTATTTAAGCTCTGATGTTACCTCTCATGAAGTCCATATAGAGAAAAAGCAGTAAATACATCAGGCTGATCATGAACTATTTCTTCATTCAAACCATTCTTGATTTTCCATAAGTCTACATCCAAACAGGTAGGTTATATACAGCCATAAGAGTTTTTGTTTAAGCATTTTTTGTACATTTTGCTAATGATGACACTGAAATGTATCAGAAGCTATCCATTAAATGACTGTTTTGTTCTTGATTTTCACTGATGTGGTGGCACCAGATCTACAATTAATCTGGTTTAGTGTTTAGCATCAAAATTGCACTGAAATCCCCCTGTTCAAAATCCAGTTATACCAGCCAGCTGTCCCCAATCCTTGATCCATTCCAGTCTGGCTTCCGCCTGATGTATGAGACGGAGACAGGGCTGGTTGCCCTTACTGGCGACCTCCGTAGACATCTGGATCGAGGCGGTGTGGCGGCGCTGTTGTTGTTAGATCTATCGGCCGCATTTGATACGGTCGACCACCAGCTGCTGATCTACCGCTTTGCCAACGTGGGGATTCAGGGCTTGCCCTTCAATGGCTTGCCTCTTTTCTCCAAGGTCGGGGACAGAGGGTTGGGCTAGGGGAGCAGCAGTCCCGGAGGCACCTGCTGGAATGCGGTGTGCCTCAGGGGGCAGTACTCTCCCTGATGCTATTTAACATATATATGTGCCCCCTTGCCCAGATTGTCCGGAGGTACGGGCTTGGGTGTCATCAATATGCAGATGACACCCAGCTCTATCTGATGTTGGGCGGCCAGTCGGACTCTGATCCAGAAGATCTTCACCGGGCCCTACAGGCCATGGCTGGGTGGCTCAGGCTGAGCCGGCTGAAGCTGAACCCAGCAAAGACGGAGGTCCTGTGCCTGGGTCGTGGTGGTATGGGATTGGGGCTCCCACTCCCAGCCTTCGATGAGGCACCTTTGGTGCCAGCTTTGGAGGTTAGGAGTTTGGGAGTGCTCCTGGACCCCACCATAACGATGGAGGCCCAGGTGGCGGCCACTGCCAAAGCAGTCTTTTATCATCTATGGCTGGTGTGGCAGCTGGTCTCCTTCCTTAGCCGCGGCAATCTGGCCACAGTGATCCATGCAACGGTCACCTCGAGGCTAGACTACTGCAATGCTCTCTACATGGGGCTGCCTTTGTCGCAAATTTGGAGGCTGCAGCTGGTGCAGAATGCAGCGGCCAGGTTGTTGGTGGGTGTCCCTAAATGGGATCACATCCAACCTGTGCTGAAAGCACTGCACTGGCTGCCTATACTGTTCCGGATTCATTTCAAAGTGCTGGTGCTTACCTTTAAAGCCCTATATGGCCAGGGTCCAGCATACCTGAGGGACCGCCTTTCCACATACAGGCCCCAAAGAGCACTTCGGTCGGGGTCACAACACCTCCTAGTGACCCTGGGTCCTAAAGAGGCCAGGCTTGCTGCCACAAGGGCCAGGTCCTTCTCGGTGGCGGCTCCTACCTGGTGGAATGAGCTCCCGGAGGAGATCAGGGCCCTGCGGGACCTCTTACAGTTCTGCAGGGCCTGCAAGATGGACCTCTTCTGCCAGGCTTTTTTTTTTAACTGCCCCCAAAGGGGCAGGGTTTTATTACATTTTCCACATAACATACACAAACAATCATAACATATACATACATACTAACGTACAAACAGATACATGGAGGTTATTTTCAATTTCACCAATATTTATACTGATGCCTATTCCACCTTAATAACAATTTCTCATGAACTGTATAAGCAACTTTTCTGTCTCTATCATCCTAACAGGTATATATTTCATTTAGTAAACTCTTAGTCTGTCTCTTGCAAGCTTTCCTACATATGTTTATCATACCAGTTATAGAACCGTGACCAAGTATTCTGGAATGTCTAATCTGTTGCGCCTTTTATCAATAAAGTCAATTTATCCAATTCCGCAGCCTCCAAGATTTTGTTTGCAAGTTCTCGTTTTGTTGGTATCTCTGGTAATTTCCAATATTTTGCATAGAGAATTCTTGCAGCCGTAGTTAAAAAAACAAATAATGATCATCTTTGTTAGAATTATCAGGTAGAATATTCAACAACAAAGCCTATGGTGTAAATGGCACTACAGTCCCTAGTACCTTTTGCAAGATTTCGTGTACCATTACCCAATATTTTTTAGATCTTTCACAATGCGACCACATGTGGTAAAATGAGCCAACCTTATTTTCACATTTCCAACACTTATTAGAACATTTCGGGTCAATTTTAGCTAACCTTTCAGGTGTTACATACCATCTATAAAACATTTTATATACATTTTCTTTATACGGAATAGCTCTCGTAATCCTAATATTTTTCTCCCATATTTGATCCCACTGCTCTAATTTAACAGCATGCCCAATATTCTGCCCCCATTGAATCATATTCCCTTTTATTATTTCATCTACCATTAAATCATCAAGTAACAACACATAAAGTCTTTGTAAAAGCTTTTGATCCATAGATGTCATAATCTTTTCAATCTCTATAAGGTTTTTTATAAAACCCGATTCTCTTGACTTTAGTAAATCTGGATTCTATTTGTGATCTTTGCCACCATGTCTTCTAATGGTTTCAACCGATCTTTGGAGTCCAATATATCCAAATACCTTCTTGGTAATTCTTCCTGGTATGCATTTGGAAATGTGATGGCGTCTAGTGGAACAGTCAATTTTGAGATTTTTATATAAAAGCGCTTATATATGTTTTCCCATACTTTCATTAAAGATGCCCGTATCCAGTGCTGCTTGAAATATTTATGGACACTTGCTTTTCCATACCATAAGAATGCATGTCACCCTAATTGAAGGTCGTGGCCTTCCAGTTTCAGTGTTCTCTTATCTTCCAATGTGACACAATCTTTAATCCACGTCAATGCAGCTGCTTTATAATAAAGGTTCCAATTAGGTAGGCCAAAGCCCCCCCCCATTCTTTAGTGTCTTGAAGAGCTTTCAGTCTTATTCTGGGTCTCTTGCCTTGCTCCATTTCCTTGAAGTTTTTTTGGTTTTGAAGAATGGGAATTGTTTGGAATAAAAATAGCCATTTAGGAAGTATATTCATTTTAACTGTTGCGATGCGGCCCATCAAAGATATCTGTAAGTCTTTCCATTTCTCTAGATCCTGTTTTGTTTTCCTTTATAATTATTCTCTTGTAATGAGCTGCATTTGTTTGTCATTACAATTCCTAGGTATTTTATTTTCTTCTGTAGTTGGAAACCTGATGTTTCTTGTAGTTGAGTTGTCCTCTCCTCTTCCATATTTTTGGTCATTATCTTAATGTTATTGATATTAATTCTCAAAGTTCATATTCTCCAAGTTCTTGTTTCAAAGTAAGAATTGATTCCAGTGGGTTCTCCAATATAAATACTAGGTCATCTACAAATGCCAGGCTTTTGAGTAGGAGCCGCCACCACCACCGAGTAACTGCAGAGCAGGACTGCCGGGTTGGGCCGACTGGCCACCTGGAACATCTTGGCCCATGGCATCCCCCCTCTTTGATCCCACTGCGATATACAATAGGGAGTGAGTATTTTAGTTCCTAATGTATCCTGCAAGATGCGAGTTTTTGTTTTAATTGTTTTGTCCTATTTTTATTGCACATGGTGCCTTAATTGTTTTAATCCTGTTGTATTTTATTGCACAGTTGTGCCTATGTAAGCTGCCCTGAGCCTGCTTGCGGGGAGGGCGGGGTATAAGTGAAATAAAATAAATAAATAAATAGACAGTAATCTGTTCCAAGGTTGCCCCCTCCGAAGGAAGAAAGAGTCAGACACCACAGTTGGATGAAACTAAGGCCACTTTATTTAACATATTAAAAGTAACAGTAAGGGCAAACATAAACAGCAGCACGGTCAAGCCCTGGTGTTGCTTTGACCCCATCCTTAACTGCATAACAGGCAAGACACCAAGGTCCCTGGTTGGAGCCAACTGTAAGTCACTTGCAAACCCAGCCCAGCCAATGATTGGGATGCATGTTCAGTGGCACGGTCAAGACCTGGTGTCGCTTTGACCCCATCCTTACTATATAACAGGCAAGACACCCAGGCCCCAGGTTGGAGACAACCATAAGTCACTTACCCAGCCCAGCCAATGATTGGGATGCACGTTGAGGAGCCCTCCAACACCACTGCACGGCCAGCGCAGAGGCTCCACCATGGCCATCCCCATCAGCAGACTGCAAGCCTCATCCCTGGCTGCACGGCCACAGGGGGTTATTGATTGGTGCTTACGTACAGGGCTTTTTTTGTAGAAAAAGCCCAGCAGGAACTCATTAGCATAATAGGCCACACCCAACAGCAGAAACTCATTAGCATGTTAGGCCACACCCATGACAGCACAGCTCATTAACCTAGTAGGCCACACCCCCATGTCTTCCCTTGGCTTGCCTGGGTGCCCCACAGCTGCGGAGAGCCCGGGCAAGCCGGCCCTTGGAGAGGAGAGGAGGCAATTTAAACTGCCTTCCCTTGGCTTGTCGGCACCCCGCGACTGTGGGGAGCCTGGGCAAGTCGATCCTTGGACAGGCCGGGGAAGGTCTCCTCGATACTTCCAGGGCCCCCGCTGGCCTGCATGCCTTGGAGTTGCCAGGGGTGTCGCTCTCCAGGCCTTCCGTCTGTAGCCACACATGCACAGAGGTTTTGGCTGTAGTGGGTGTGGCCAGTTCTGAAGCCAGCCAGAACTCCATTCCTGTGCGTTCCTGCCCCAAAATAGCCCTGCTTACATAGCCGCTGAACTTTATCTAAACCTAATTCTGCCCTGATAAAGTGACGATCTAACTCATGGCCCCATCCCAAGCCAATTCTTCAATCCACTGGCCACAGTGCAGGGTAGGTGAAAAAGACCCTTACTTAACAACCAATCAGAGAAGCGGCAAAAAATTCCTACCCAGCCCCCCGAAATGGGGCAACCAGCCTGTGCTTACACTACATACAGGGCGGGTGGGTGGGCCGAGCACAAGGTGAGCACTGAAGGGGGTAGAGCAGAGCCAGCTGTTAAAGGCTGCGCCGGCTCCACTCCCCCTTACAGAGTTGAGGCTCACGAGGAGGCAAAGGTGGCCCTGAGGAGGCCGTTGGCTGCCTCCTGTGGTGCCGAAAACTGATAGCTAAACTTCAGTTATATCAGTCCAGGAAAATTTAATTTTGTTTGGGTTTTTTTTAGAAAATCAAAATCAAATCCCAATATTAATAGGGTTATGAAATGCAGAATATATTATTATTTCACTAGAATCAACAGAATCATAGAAAAAACTGAAAATGAGTTACTGAGATTAAACTTTTCATTCGCACAGAAAATGTTAAATGACATGGCTATGCAGTGAAAAGAAAATTAATGCCCAAATGAAGTGTTGCCATCCTTTTTCCAATTGTTACCACGCACAGCACAAATTTTTTTTCATTCAGTGCCTGATCAGCTTTTAGAATTGATAATGGATTTTAATCCTTCAAAGAGGCTACCTGGCAGCCATGGGTTGCTCAGTGCAACAAATCCTAACTTCCATTGGAATTTCCTTTTAGACTCCAAAGTTTGTATTACTAAAGAAAACATCCATTAGGTATCTAGCAGCACAAGCCTATGAGGTCTAATCCCATTTATTTCAGTGGCCTTAACTGAAGAACTCTGCATTGGATTGCATTATAGTACTGTCAAAGTCTATACAGATGCTGTTTCTCCCTAAAGAGACTGATAATGGGCCTTGGGTTTACTCCCTCTTCCCGAAGTGTAGCAACTGTAATAACTGTAACAGATATGCAATGTTCAGTGTGAGATTTAGCAGTACCTTCATTCTATTCTGTGCATGGTGAGGAAAGTAAGGGAAAGGAATTCAGATCTTTCCACATGTAGAAGTTGTGTGTGGGGGGGAGTAAACAGCTTGAATAGCCCATTAACAAGCCCTACAATCCAGCAATCAGCTTCAAAAGCTTAATTTACAGTTGTTTCAAGCTAATTTTAGCACAGGTATAATTATTCACTGGATTGCTGCCAGAATTGGTAGTAGCTATGTTGGATAATTTGGATGAAATCTTTGTATGCATTTTTAAGACAAGACCATAAGAAGAGCCATGCCGGATCAGACCTATATAGGCTCCGGTCACATGGGGGAGGCACGGAAGGTGGGCGGATTATCCGGGCGCGATCACACCCCAACATCTGGGAAGTGGAGCGCACATGTGGCTTACTGCCAACAATGCGCATTTAAAAACTAGTACCTCCAAGGTACTAGTAAATGTTTGCTATGGGCTGCCTCCAGACGCCAGTGGTGTGATCACGCTGGCACGCGGCATTCCCCTCCGGTCCCTCGTTTACCCACTGGTGCCGAGGGAAGGACCCATGCTGTGCTGCTGGCACATCTGATCGCGTAATCGTGGATCAAACTGTGCCGGGGCAATTAGCCACGCCTCCCTCCCATGATATCCGGCCCGTGTGCCCGGGGCCATAGTACATCTAGTCCATTTCCTCTGGATGGCCAACAACAGGGCATAGAGGCCAAGGCCTTCCCCTGATATCACCTCTTGGCTCTGGGATTCAGAAGATTAATGTCTCTGAATGTGAAGGTTCCTCTCAGTCATGATGCCTAGTAGCCATTGATAGACTTATCCTCCATGAATCTATCTAATCCCTTTTAAAGCTGTTTATTCCTGTGGCCATCACTACATCCTCTGGCAGCAAATTCCACATTTTAATCACTATCTGTGTAAAGTAGTTTTCCTTTTGTCCATCCTGAACCTACTGCCCATCAGCCTCATTGGATGCCCTCGAGTTCTAGTAGTTTGGAAGAGGGAGAAAAAGTTCTCTTTGTCAATTCTTTCTACTCCGTGCATAATTTTATAAACCTCTATGATGTCCCCCCCCCCATCATCTCTTTTCTAAACTGAAAAGTCCCAGACTCTTCAGCCTTTCCTCATAGGGAAGATGCTCCATCCCCCTAATAATCTGGGTTGCCCTCCTCTGTACTTTTTCCAGTTCTGTGATGTCCCTTTGGAGATACAGTGACCAGAACGGTACACAGTATTCCAAATGAAGCTGCACCATAGAGCTGTACAATGGCATTACAATCGGCTGTTTTATTCTCAGTCTCTTTCCTAATCATCCCTAAAATACAGTTTGCCTTTTTCACCAGTGCTGCACACTGGGTTGACACCTTCGTTGAGCTATCTACTATGACCCCAAGATCTTTTTCCCTCTCAGACTCAGCAAGTTCAGACACCATTAGATTATACTTGAAGCTGTATTTTTTTTTGTCCCAATGTACATAATCTTACACTGACCAACACTGAACTTCATTTGCAACATTGTCGGGTGTCAGGCTTCCCAATCAAACACTCAACAACATTCCTTGATAAAGTCCAGTTTATTGAGGTCAGTACTGGTGGTACCATGAATTCTTGAGTCAGGAATAACCAAATGCAAAATGGTGGTTACAGATATACCCCCTTCAAATCAGACCCCCTGATATCACCAAGCCAATAGGCAAGCACCTACAAGAGCGGGCAAAAAGCAGCAGTTAGATTCCCAGAAGGAGAGCCAAGCCTCCAAGGCTACTAGGCAGTTAGCAAAGGCAGCAGAGACGCGGGGGTGGAGGAGGGTGCCGGAGAGGATGGAGGAACAGAAGCCAGGCACCCCCTCCCACATTCCAAGGCATGGCAGCCTCTTGGAGCACTTCACAGTCAGCCTTGGTTTTCACCATCCTGAATAATATTGTGTCATCTGCAAACTTGGCCACTACACTACTCACCCTAGTTCCAGATAATGTATGAATAAAATAAATAGTACTGGCCCTAATACCAATCCTTGTGGGACCCTACTGCTTACTGCACCTATTGAAAATTACAAGTCCAAGAACTGAAGAGAACATGAACAATAATATCATAAAATGCAACCTTGCAATACTTGAGTCAATGAACAAGTCATACGCCATTGCTAAGTGGCTACACTTGCTATAATTTCTACCATCAGAGTGCACTTTTTGGAGGAACTTCACTTAAGAAAATACTGTACGCACATATCAACAGTTCACATGTTGCATTTCTGTGGACAATTCCTTACCCGGATCCCATGGAACTGGCTTACAAATTTGAAAAGGTGCTTAGAAGAATGGAATCAACAAATGAAAATGCTGCTCAGTATCCCTGGGAATTTAACAAACCATTCACAACACACACACATACAAACACACACAGTGCCCCAGAACTGAACCCAAACAAATGGTTGCCTATATGTAAAGTAAAGGTAAAGGTTCCCTTGCTCGAAAGCCAGTCGAATCCGACTCTAGGGTTGCGGTGCTCATCTCCGTTTCAAAGCCGAAGAGCCAGCGCTGTCCGAAGACGTTTCCGTGGTCATGTGGCCGGCATGACTAAACACCAAGGCGCACGGAACGCTGTTACCTTAACACCGAAGTGGTACCTATTTATCTACTTGCAATTTCTTGCTTTTGAACTGCTAGGTTGGCAGGAGCTGGAACTAGAGCTGGGAGCTCACTCCATCATGCAGCACCTGGGTCTCGAACTGCTGAACTACTGAACTACATCCGAGAGTTCTGAAAGAACTCAAATGTGAACTTGTAGATCTCCTGACAAAGATATGTAATCTTTCCTTAAAATCTGCCTCCATTCCTGAGGATTGGAAGGTAGGTAATGTCACTCCCATCTTTAAAAAGGGTTCCAGAGGAGATCCGGGAAATTACAGGCCAGTCAGTCTGACGTCGATACCAGGTAAATTGGTGGAAACCATTATTAAGGAAAGAATTAGTAGGCACATAGATGAACAAAACCTATTGAGGCAGACTCAGCACGGTTTCTGTAAGGGAAGATCTTGTCTCACTAACCTGTTAGTGTTCTTTGAGGGGGTGAACAAACATGTGGACAAGGGGGATCCAATAGATATTATTTACCTTGACTTCCAGAAAGCTTTTGATAAAGTTCCTCATCAAAGGCTCCTAAGTAAGCTCAAAAATCATGGGATAGAAGGACAAGTCCTTTTATGGATCAAAAACTGGCTAGTTCATAGAAAACAGAGAGTGAGTGTAGGTGGGCAATTTTCTCAGTGGAGGGTGGTAAGCAGTGGGGTACCGCAGGGATCAGTACTTGGTCCACTGCTTTTTAACTTGTTCATTAATGATTTGGAGATGGGAGTAAGCAGTGAAGTGGCTAAATTTGCGGATGATACAAAGTTGTTCAGGGTGGTGAAAACCAGTGAGGATTGTGAGGCACTCCAAGGGGATCTGTCAAGGATGGGCGAGTGGGCGTCAACATGGCAAATGGGGTTCAATGTGGCCAAGTGCAAGGTGATGCACATTGGAGCCAAAAATCCTAAATATAAATACACATTGATGGGGTCTGAACTGGCAGAGACTGAGCAAGAGAGAGATCTTGGAGTTGTAGTGGATAACTCACTGAAAATGTCGAGACAGTGTGTGACTGCAATAAAGAAGGCCAATGCTATGCTGGGGATTATTAGGAAGGGTATTGAAAACAGATCAGCCAATATAATAATGCCCCTATATAAATCAATGGTGAGACCTCATTTGGAATACTGTGTGCAGTTCTGGGCACCACACCTTAAAAAGGATATTATAGCTTTGGAAAAAGTGCAGAAAAGGGCAACTCGAATGATAAAAGGGTTGGAACACTTTCCCTATGAGGAAAGGTTAAAGCGCTTAGGGCTCTTTAGCTTGGAGAAACGACGACTGAGGGGTGACATGATTGAGGTTTATAAGATTATGCATGGGAAAGAGCAGGTAGAGAAAGAGGTACTTTTCTCCCTTTCTCACAATACAAGAACTCGTGGGCACTCCATGAAACTGCAGAGCGGTCGGGTTAGAACGGATAAAAGGAAGTACTTCTTCACCCAAAGAGTGATTAACACATGGAATTCACTGCCACAGGAAGTGGTGGGTGCTAGAAGCATGGACGGCTTCAAAAGGGAATTAGATAAGCATATGGAGCAGAGGTCCATCAGTGGCTATTAGCCACAAGGTATAGCTAGGGGCTCTGGGGCAAGTGATGCTCTGTCTTCTTGGTGCTTGGGGGGGGTCAACAGTGGGAGGGCTTCTAATGTTCTGGCCCCACTGGTGGACCTCCTGATGGCACTGGTATTTCTGGCCACTGTGTGACACAGAGTGTTGGACTGGATGGGCCTTTGGGCTGATCCAACATTGGCGTCTCTTATGTTCTTATGTTCTTATGACCTTCCACAGCCTGCAGTTCAGCATCTTAATCATTTGAGCCACCGCAGCTCCTATATATATGCCTATATATATATAGGCCTATATGTATGGACTGGTAATTTCCATTTTTGTTTCTGTCTCTGTCATGACTTCAATTGGCTCTTCCTGGCAACTACCCTCCCCCCTTCCTATATGTAATGGCTGAGGAAATTCTGTTTCACTGTATCTGAAGAACTGAGCTTGCCCAAGAAAGCTTATACCTTCAATAGAACTTTGTTGGTCTTCAAGGTGCCACTGGACTCAAACTTTGTTCTGCTACTTCAGACCAACACAGCTACCCACATGAATCTACATGCATACTGAGTTTGCTTGGAGCAGAACATAGAATTTTCTTCTTTGAAGAACATATTCATTTGATTCTGGGTGCAAATAATATCTTCTTTTATGGTAATTGTATGATTCAAGTTGGCAAAGTAGTTCTTACCCACCAGACAAGAAAGATATTTGAAAGTCACCTCAGGATTGCATATCAGAAAGATTACAAGGGGAGAAATTAGCTGAGGTTACCAAGACATCCTCATTCTTCTAAAATGCCTACTGTTCTTATAGAAACAAGAAAGTTACAGCTCTAATCATTAAACCACACTGGCTTTGACTCTGTTTAGGATTGCACTGTAAACTGAGTTTGATTAACAAACTATGGTTTAAACAGACCATTGTGACATCAGACCACCACCAACATCTGGTGAGCTTTTCCAGTTTATTGGAATGAAACTGCCCACCCTGCACAAACTAAGCTCCTTAGTGATATCACTATAAATATAGATCCAGGAGCTGCTGACAAAGACAATTTCAAAAGCCAATACCTACAGAGGTATTGTAACAAGACTCCAGATTTCAAAGAACACATGCGACACTGGGACTATTTGTGTCAAAGTGTGCTCACATTGCAATTGGCTATAGACCAGCTGGGTGTTCTAACCCTGACCCTTTCTTCCATTTCCCCTTCACTTTCTTCTACGGGAGCAATTTGGTTGTATTTACTTTTTTTTCAGTGTCATATGTCAGGCTGAATAGCTGGCTCACATTTTCTGCTGCTAGTGCAAGAATAGAAAAGATTATCTTGCCTCCTAAACCAAGAAGCATATTAGGCTTTGCTAAAATGCTTTCATTTCCAAAGGTTTAGTATGGGGCTTTTGGCTTTGTCAACTCTACAGACAGTAATCTCTAGGAGGCTAAGCTTCTGGTTTTTCTATTTGATGCTGACCCTATAACAGTAACTGTGATTTGCCGCCACTTCTCATTTAAGGTAATTTTATTTAATCTCCTGGCATGGGATACGTGATGTGGCTGAAAAGGAATTTGACACATGCCAGATGCAGCACAATATCTATAATATCAAACGCATTTAACAGCTGGTTATTATTCTGACCATTTGAATTTTATTGTGTTTGTGTTGTGTTTGGTTTTGGAAGACAATATTCTACTGTTAAGAAATGTGTTGGTCTTTTCTGAGCTACTGGTTCCTGATAGTAAAATGCCTTTAAAAATCAACTCTAATCACAAAGAAATATGGAAATATAATCTGTTTAAATTTTTGGAAGGAAGCTGCCTGTGTTTCAGGAACTTTATAACTGACTTCAAAGCAAAATAAACAAACAAACCATCAACTACCAATAAAAGTAATTCCCTTCTCCCTTGCAGATATTTTGAGATTGGCTGACATGTTAAGACAGAGATAGATGCTAAAGATCAAATGATCACTGCATCTTTTGGGAGAAAATAAACTGAGAAATAGGACCAGAGTGTTCTCTGGCAACCAAAAAAGCATTTCCCTCTTCCTCTGACTTTTTTTTATCCAGCTATAACAGATTAATTTGTGTATGCTACTGTGCGTCGTAACTATATAATACATCACTGTTGATACTGTGCAGCTGAAAATGTAAAAGCCTCCACATAATTCATCACTGTTATGCTGCCCACTTCTTATTTGGAGAGCTGGCACTACACAAGAGTCAAATAATAAAAGAAATTAAATAGTTTTCATCTGTCTTGGACTAAAGTAGACTTATGAATTCAACAGTGAAGAAAAGGTAGGGATAGATAAGAAGTTCGGGCTTCTTGAACTATATGATTAATATGAAACCTCTCACTGATTAATGTCATGCTTTGATGTGGTATAAACTTTTACTTAGAAACTCCTCTCTTACAACAATTTATAAACTGGGTCAATATTGATAGGATTTTGGAGATGGGAAGGGTAAGACTGAGAGAGGTTGGCTATCTAGGACAACCTGGATTATTCATAGATAAGACAACTTTGAATGAGAACTTCCTGGTACACAGTTTATATTCTTGTCTACATACTGAACCAGTTCAAATGTCTGAAGAAGAACACTCTGTAACCTGAAAGGTCAGCTCTGTTGTATTCAGATTTCATGAGATAATTGATACTTTGATATCTAGGCAGGGCTGCAGCCAGTTTTCTTCATTTGGGTCTACAGTGTTTGCATATGGTAACCCAAAAGCTTCAACCATGTTTTATGTTAAGTGAGTTGCCTAAATAAAAGGTATTACATGATGTTATTATTGTTTTTTCTGGTAAGGCCAAACCATCACTAGCCAGCTTGCATAGTGAGAGGAGGCATTATGGCTGTTGCTGGGTCTAGTCCCCAAACACATGAGTTGGGGGGGGGATCCAGTCCCCAAATTCAAGGGTTTGCTAACTCATCTCCATAGAGGAGGTGGAGGAGGAGATTGGATTTATACCCCACCCTTCACTTGGAGTCTCAGAGTGGCTTACAAACTCCTTTCCCTTCCCTCCCCACAACAGACACCCTGTGAGGTAGGTGCGGCTGAGAGAGCTCTGAGAGAACTCTCCTTGAGGGAACAGCTCTGACAAACTGCAAGTGGAGGAGTGGGGAATCAAACCTGGTTCTCCCAGATTAGAGTCCATGCACTTAGCCACTACACCAAACATGATTGTTAGCATCCCATCTATTTCCTTTGCAATTTTCCCATTTTAATCGGTTTCTTTTATAACATTTTTCCTATAATATAGCACTATTTTTATACCACACATGCCATTTACATGCTATTCAGTATTATACCCCAGATACATATACACATGCTATTTATGTACAGTGACACAAAAACAGGCATAAATTTTAATAGCAAAAAATCTACCAAATTTTATTAATATAGTTGGGGGGGGGAGAGATGGCCACACTTTTGTCTTGTGTGATTAATGTTAGCTTTCAGGTTCAACTAGAGTTGTCACAAAATTCAGTAACATCTCTAATTTTAAATAACCCCTTAGCTCCTTGAAGTATCTTTCCATGTTCAGAGTAGTGAATGAGCATTTTAACCAGAAATCTTCCTATTCCAAGAACATAACGTCATTGTTTAAATGGATACTTTTATAAGTCTCATACATTAAAAGCCATCTAACAAATAAGCTGGTACAAAAAGAACTTCTTTGTATATATTCTGACAGTAGCTCTTCATACAGTACTAATAGCTTTGCAGAATACAGCCTGCAGAATTTCAGCCCTTTTGTTTTAGGAAATCCATATAAACAGTACATGGATTATTCTGCAAAAATGTTGAAAGAAAAAATGAAATGCTTTCTGTAGAAGGAAAAAATAAGTTTACTAATCATGCAACATTCTGATTTCCCT